>NC_041380.1:351778222-351782226 GCF_002162155.2 Triticum dicoccoides
ATCTTTCGGTGGTGCTAGGGGCAGCAACAACTCTGGCCTACTCATTGACCGCGTGGTGTTCCTCTCCACCGTGGCGGAGAAGGGAGGAGGCGGGAGAAATATGGCCCTGAAGAAGATGGCTACCCCGTCTACAAGGGTGGCGGGAGGATCGGCGAGCAGGGAATCATCTAGGTCTTCGGCAGAAGGCAAGACTTGTAAGAGGCAGCTAGTCTCTCGGTTAAACTGGGTGAGTTGTTGACAGAGAAGGACCACACAGGGTTCATCTTCACAAAACCCGGGTTGGATCTTCCCAGACTGAAACGTTGGTCGGTGGTGGGCAAATTGTGCTCGCTGAGGCTATTGAACATTCATGCTCTTCATAGGAGGATGCAGAGGGCCTGGGATTACACCGTGAATCACAATTATGGGATATTGGTGGGAATAATTTTTACCACAACGAACAATGGACCTTGGCAGTTTGATTTTAATGTGATTATCCTAAACGATTATGATGGAAACATGAAGCCCTCCGAGATGGTGTTTGACACTATCGGAGCTTGGGTTCGAATGTTAGATTCACCGTTGGACAAGCAATGGGAAGCTTTTGGTAAAACACTTAGGAACTGGCTTGGTGAGGTGGTTCGAGTGGCTGTAGATGTAACACCCTCGATGCGACTATAGCTCCCACGTGTCGAGGCATGACTTAGAGACATAATCGCATTGAAGGCATATGTCGCAAGTTAGGCAATCTTCACAAACATCCCATGTAATATGAATAATAAAAGGGAGATAACATAGTTGGCTTACACTCGCCACGTCAATCAAGTACATAAATAACATTACATCATCCAAACACTCATGGCCCGACTACGGCGCCAAAATAAAAGAGAACCCAATATGCGACACGGTCCCAATCACCCCCAACTGGGCACCACTACTGATCATCAGGAAAGGAAACATAGTATCGTCGAGAGTCTTCGTCGAACTCCCACTTGAGCTCATACGCGTCTCCTGGAGCGGAATCATCAGGCCCTGCATCTGGTGTAATAGTAATCTGTGAGCCACAGGGACTCAGCAATCTCGCACCCTCGCGATCAAGACTATTTAAACTTATAGGTATGGCAAGGTAAAATGTAAGTGGAGCTGCAGCAAGCGACTAGCAAGTATGGTGGCTAACTTATTCGCAAAGGAGAGCGAGAAGAGGAGGCAAAGCACGAGCGAGAAAACTAGAGAACAACCTGCGCAAACATTACTCCAACACCGTGTCCACTTCCCGGACTCCGCCGAGAAGAGGCCATCACGGTAACACACTCGGTTGATTCATTTTAATTAAGTTAAGGTTCAAGTTATCTACAACCGGACATTAACAAATTCCCATCTGCCCATAACCGCGGGCACGGCTTTCGAAAGTTCAATCCCTGCAGGGGAGTCCCAACTTAGCCCATGACAAGCTCTCACGGTCAATGAAGGAATAGACCTCCTCCCAAGACGTTCCGATCAGACTCGGTATCTCGGTAACTCAAGACACTTCGACGGGTTAAAACAAGACCAGCAACACCGCCCGAATGTGCCGACAAATCCCGATAGGAGCTGCACATATCTCTTTCTCAGGGCACACTCAGATGAGACATCCTACGAGTAAAACCAACCCTCAAGTTGCCCCGAGGTGGCCCCATAGTCTACTCGGTCGGACCAACACTCAGAGGAGCACTGGCCCCGGGGGGGGGGGGTTAAAATAAGATGACCCTTGGGCTCTGGTAACCCAAGGGAAAAAGAGGCTAGGTGGAGAATGGTAAAACCAAGGTTGGGCATTGCTGGAAAAGCTTTAATCAAGGCGAACTATCAAGGGGTTCCCATTATAACCCAACCGCGTAAGGAACGCAAAATCCGGGAACATAACACCGATATGACGGAAACTAGGGCGGCAAGAGTGGAACAAAACACTAGGCATGAGAGCCGAGCCTTCCACCCTTTACCAAGTATATAGATGCATTTAAGATAACATGGCAATATAATGATATCCCAACAAGTAAATAAAAGATGTTCCAACAAGGAACGGCCTCCAATCTTCACCTGCAACTAGCAATGCTATAAGAGGGGCTGAGCAAAGCGGTAACATAGCCAATCAACGGTTTGCTAGGACAATGGTGGGTTAGAGGTTTGACATGGCAATTTGGGAGGCTTGCAAGCAAGTGGTAGGCATCGTAGCAATGGCATAGCAAAAGAGCGAGCAAACTAGCATAGCAAAGATAGTAGTGATTTCGAGGGTATGATCATCTTGCCTGCACAGTTGTCAGAGTTGACTGGATCCTCAGACGCAAACTCAACGGGCTCCTCGTTAGCGAACTCGTCTCCCGGCTCTACCCAAACAAGACAAACAAGCAACAAGGATACAATCAAACACGTGCAAGATCAAGCAACATGATGAAATGATGATATGCTATGCGGGATGCGATGCGGGATGCAAAATGCAAGATATGACAGGAAATGCATGAACCTGGCCTCAACTCGGAATTCCAAGGGTGCCACTGGAAAGATGAGGTGAAATCGCTTGAAAACGATATAAAGATCGCCGGAATCGGAGTTACGGTTTGGAAATGGCAAGCGATTCAAATATGACACCAGTCTGCGAATTACAGCAAGTAGGCATCTAAATGCAATGAGATGAACATGCTACAGCACCCAAACATGATAACAAAATATATGGCAGGAATGAACACAAGATGCTTAACAAAAGTCTAGCACTGAGCTACGGTCAATTCATCCATTAACAGGTTCAAACAAGCATGGCAAAAACGCAAATGGTAAAACAGATCTCAGACTTAGTGAAATCAACACTTGTCTGGAATTTCAGATCATATAGCCCTCTTCGGAGCAACAAAACAACATGCTACAGAACCTGAACATGACAAAGAAAGACATGGCATGGAGCTACTCAACAAGCTTAACAAAAGTCCCTTAGTGACCTTGAGCCAAAAGGGATCACAAAATATACTAACAAGCACACGAACATAACAAAAACATAATCAGTTTTCAGACTTAGTGAAAACTGAGACATGCTGAAATATAACTCACGAAGGCATGTTTACGAGCTCGATGCACTCACTACGGTGCAAGTCATGGCAAGACAAGCATAAACCCATAAAGAAGGCACCAAATACAAGCTAGACATGGCAAGAACAATGACATAACATCCACGGATCAACTACAATAACATCGGCAAAATCGCAAACAAGTTGACGATCTGACCAGATTCACAACGAAGCAAAAGTAGAGCTTGATTGACTCAAGCTAGGGTGCTCCATAATTGCAAAAAAAGACATGGATGAATAGAGCACTACAATATTAACAAAACTCCCTTACTGATCATCCCCAAAATAGGCACGGATCACTAGGAAACAACAAGAACATATGGCATCATGAGATAAACAATCCCAGGACTTAGTGAAATTACTAAGTCCCTGAAAACAGAACTAGCAAGTGCACCACTTTGCAAGCTTGCACAAGTCACCACACACATCCTAAAAATTCATGGGTTGCACCTCTGGAAAGATAACAAGATGCTTAACAAAACATATGAAGGACTCACAGGCATATCATGCACACAATAATCATGGCAAAAATGACAAAAGTCTAAGATGAACTAGCAGATCTGACAAATAACTCACGAAGCCTCCTTCTAACAGCATTTCGGGCATCAAAATGAGCTCAAATGAAAATGATGCAATGGAATGAAATGATGTAATCTCCGTGGTGAATATTTTGATATGCTATATTGCCCAAATCGGAGCTACGGATGCAAAGTTATGGAGCCGCAAACATGAGCAAATGAAGTAAAAATTCTGGGACTTGGAGGAAAAAAACTACCCCGGATTAGGGTTTACTATAGCAACCCCGATCCAGATCTGGATCGCACGCAAAACGAGGTTCGACGCCGCCGGAGAGGACGGCGGCGTTGGGCTGGCCGGAGTTGGGGACGAGGCCGGGGCGTGGAGGCGGGCGGCGGAGCTCGCCGGAGCGGTGGC
>NC_041380.1:351782781-351821515 GCF_002162155.2 Triticum dicoccoides
AGCGGCGGGGTGCGGGCGACCCTCGGCCCGGGCGGGAGCGGCGGAGGGCCTCCCCTGGGCCTCCGCGGGCCGGCGGCGCGGAGCGGCAATGTGGGGCACAGGGGGCCACGTGGCCTCATGGGATTGGCCCAGGGGGATCGGGCGGACACGTCCGGCCGTCCGGATTTTGTCCGGCGGTCGGAGGAGGAGAGGGGCTAGGGTTTGATCCGGAATTTTTGGGGAGGACCTATATATAGGCATAGGAGGAGTTAGGAGAGTCCAAATGAGGTCCGGTTTTCGGCCACGCGATCGTGATCGAACGCTCTAGATGATGGAGCAGAGTTTGGTGGGTTTTGGGCCAAATTGGAGGGGTGTTGGGCTGCAACACACACACGAGGCCTTTTCGGTCCCTCGGTTAACCGTTGGAGTATCAAACGAAGTCCAAATGACACGAAACTTGACAGGCGGTCTACCGGTAGTAAACCAAGGCCGCATGACAAGTCTCGGTCCAATCCGGAAATGTTTAATACCCACACATGAAAGAAAGCTAGAAATGGCCACCGGAGGAGAACGAAGCGCCGGAATGCAAAACGGACAACGGGGAAAATGCTCGAATGCATGAGATGAACACGTATGCAAATGCAATGCACATGATGACATGATATGAGATGCATGACAAAGACAACACACGGAGGCAAAAACCCAAACCCGAGAAATAAATATAACTTAACGCCGGAAACGGCAAGAGTTGGAGTACAAATTGGGAAAGTTACATCCGGGGTGTTACAACACTCCACCACTACGAAAGGATCTCGTCCCGAGATCTAGGACTGAAAGAACTCCGGGTACTCAGAACGGAGGTGATCCTCGCGTTCCCAGGTAGCTTCGCGGTCGGAATGGTGTGACCACTTGACTTTGAGAAATTTGATTGACTTGTTGCGAGTCTTGCGTTCCATCTCTTCAAGAATAGCAACTGGGTGCTCACGATAAGAGAGATCTTCTTGGAGCTCAATGTCCTCGAAGTTGACGGTGCGGTCAGGAGTCTTGAAGCACTTTCGAAGCTGAGAGGCATGGAACACGTCATGAACATTTGCAAAGTTTGAAGGAAGCTCGAGTTGATAGGCGAGGTCGCCTCTCTTGCTGACAATCTTGAAAGGTCCCACGTATCTAGGGGCAAGCTTCCCTTTGATACCGAAGCGACGAGTACCTTTCATAGGAGAGACACGGAGGTAAACATGATCTCCGATCTCGAAAGCCAAATCACAATGCTTACTATCATAGTAGCTCTTCTGGCGGGATTGGGCTGCTTTGAGGTTATCACGAATGACTTTGCACATTTCTTCTGCTTCTGTGATTAAGTCATTACCCAAAAGCTGACGTTCGCCGGTTTCAGACCAGTTGAGAGGGGTACGGCACTTCCTGCCATACAGAATTTCAAAAGGGGCCTTGCCCGAACTTGCTTGAAAACTGTTGTTGTAGGAGAATTCAGCATAAGGAAGACAATCCTCCCACTTCATGCCGAAGGAGATCACACAAGCCCTGAGCATATCTTCAAGAATCTGGTTGACACGCTCGACTTGACCGCTTTTTTGAGGATGGAAAGCAGTGCTGAAGCGGATGTTCGTGCCCATGGCCTTCTGAAAAGAATCCCAAAACTTCGAGATAAAGATGCTGCCATGGTCTGAAGAGATAACTTGAGGAATACCGTGCAGAGACACAATTCGAGAGGTATAGAGTTCCGCCAATTGAGCTGCAGTGATCGACTCTTTGATAGGCAGAAAATGAGCCACTTTGGTGAGTTTGTCGATGACAACGAATATAGCATCATTGCCACGCTTGGACTTAGGAAACCCAGTCACGAAGTCCATCTCAATGTGGTCAATTTCCATTCTGGAATGGCAAGAGGTTGGAGGAGACCAACTGGCCTTTGGTGTTCTGCCTTCACTCTTCTGCAGACATCACATTCATTCACGAATTGAGCGATCTCGCGCTTCATTCGAGTCCACCAATAAGCTTGCTTGAGTTCCTGATATATCTTCGTGCTCCCAGGGTGGATGGAGAGGAGAGAATTGTGAGCCTCGTTCATGATCACTTTACGAAGTTCACCTTTGGGCACAACAATACGATCCTCGAAGAAGAGAGTGTCCTTGTCATCAAGGCGGTAGCACTTGTACTTGGACTGACTCTTGGCAATCCCAATCTTCACCTTTTTCACCATAGCATCAAGAAGCTGGGCTTGGCGAATCTGGTCTCCAAGGTAGGAGATACTAGAAGGTTGGCGAGGAAACCTTGAGGAACAACTTGCAGATTAAGTTTGCGGAAAGCTTCACAAAGCTCGGGTTGATAAGGCTTAAGAATCAGACTGTTGCAGTAAGCCTTTCTGCTCAAAGCGTCAGCAATCACATTGGCCTTGCCAGGAGTATACTCGATACTCGGATTATACTCTTGAATCATTTCGACCCATCGAGTTTGCCTGAGGTTGAGATTAGGCTGAGTGAAGATGTACTTGAGACTCTTGTGATCAGTGAAAATGTCCACTTTTCTTCCCAATAGAAGATGTCTCCAAGTCAAAAGAGCATGCACAACTGCCGCCAACTCGAGATCATGAGTGGGGTACTTCTTCTCATTAGGCTTCAACTGGCGAGAGGTATAAGCAACAACTTTCTTCTCTTGCATCAACACTGCGCGAAGACCTTGGAGAGAGGCATCACAAAAGACCTCGTACGGTTTGGATTCATCAGGCGGAGTCAGAACTGGAGCAGTGATCAATTTCTCTTTCAAAGTGTTGAAAGCAATATCACACTCCGGAGACCAAACGTACTTGATGTGCTTCTGAAGAAGATTTGAGAGAGGCTTCGCGATCTTAGAAAAGTTTTCAATGAATCTTAGGCAATAGCTTGTGAGACCGAGAAAACTGCGGAGTTGCTTCACGTTCTGAGGAGGTTCCCAATTCACAATTGCAGACACCTTCTCAGGATTCACGGCAATGCCCTTGGCAGAGATGATATGACCAAGATAAAGAACCTCATCGAGCCAAAATTCACACTTGGAGAACTTGGCGTAGAACCGATGTTCTCTGAGCTTATCAAGAACCAAACGCAAATGCTTGGCATGATCTTCCTTGTTCTTCGAGAAAACCAGAATGTCATTGAGATAGACCAAAACGAAGTCATTGATGTAGGCGTTGAAGATGAAGTTCATCATGCGAGAGAACGTCGGAGGAGCGTCGGCGAGGCCAAAAGACATGACAATGTATTCATATGAACCAAAGCTTGTTCTGAATGTTGTCTTGGGAATATCTTCTTCACGAATGCGAATCTGGTGATAACCCATACGAAGATCAAGCTTGGAGAATACTTGGGCACCTTTGAGTTGTTCGAACAGCTCATTGATGTTGGGAAGTGGGTATTTGTTCTTGATGGTCTTCTTGTTCATGGACGGTAATCAACACAAAGTCGGTCCGTTCCATCCTTCTTCACAAAAAGAACACCACAACCCCACGGAGAAGAACTAGGCCGGATGAGACCCATTTTCTCTTGCATATCGAGTTGCTTCTTCAACTCTTTCAACTCTTCAGGTCTGAGCTTGTAAGGACGTTTGCACACAGGTTCCGTACCAGGCTCAAGATCAATAACGAATTCAACTAGCCGGTGCGGAGGAATTCCTGGGAGCTCTTCTGGAAAGACGTCTTGATATTCGCAACGACTGAAATTTGGGAGATGGCATCCAATTCACCCTTCTCATTGAGAGAAAACAGACATATAGTATCATCACGAGCGGCAAAGACAATTACATCCTCAGACGAATGAGTCAATTGAATCTGCCTGGCTGCACAATCAAGCTGAGCCTTGTGCTTAGAAAGCCAATCCATTCCGAGAATAAGATCAATATCCGAGTTACCAAGAACCACCGGAGAAGAGAGAAACTTGTAATCACCCAATGTGATAGAAATATCGGGAGCAACCAAACTAGAAGTCAAAAGCTTGCCGGGAGAAACAACTTGCATGACTTTGGGCATAATCTCGGTATCAACATTGTGCTTCAATGCAAAAGGGCATGACAAAAAGGAATGCGATGCACCAGTGTCAAAAAGAACTTTTGCAGGAACATCGTTAACAGGAAGGTTACCCATTATCACATCTGACGAGTCCTCCGCCTGAGCTGCATTCATCAAATTGACCTTGGCATGCTTGAGGTTATGCTTGACCACAGCTGTACTTGCCGATCTCACAGGAGGAGGAGGAGGAAGACGCCTCTGGTTGAGACACTTGTTGGCATAGTGACCCTTCTGTTGGCACTTGTTGCACGTGACCTCTGAAAGCGGACGGTGATACGGAGCACTCGATCTTGGAGCTTGAGACGAAGTCTTGTTCTGAAAGCCAGGGTTGGGTGGGTGGGAAGAACCACTGCCACCTTTGCTCTTCTGCTGATACGGCTGACGGAATGGAGGAGGAGGAAGCCAAAACTTCTGCTGCTTGGCCACTTGAGTAGAGGAAGAAGGAGTAACATCTCTGACTTGCTTCTTGGAAGCATCACACCTCAACTGAGCAGCCTCTTGCTTCAGTGCCATGTTGTAGAACTCATCGTATCTCAAGGGCTCGAAGAGAACAAGAGCGAGATGAATTTCTTCTCTGAGACCACCCCTGAACTGATATATCATACTCTTCTCATCAGGGACGTCCTGCTTGGCAAAGCGGGCGAGCTTCTGGAACAACTTGTTGTAGTCATAGACAGACAAAGAGCCTTGCTTCAGATTGCGGAATTCCTCACGCTTACTTTCAACCACGCTCTGCGGAATATGATGAGCTCGGAAATCTCAACGGAAATCGTCCCAAGTGATAACACGTCCACCTCTAGAGTCCTTGTACTGCTGGAACCATTCTGCAGCTTGATCTTTGAGTTGGAAGGAAGCGAACTTGACAAAGTCCTCAGGCCTGACGTTACTGCACTCGAAATGCTTACACAGATCCACAAGCCAATCGTCAGCATCGGTTGCCTCAACACAATTGCTGAAAGTCTTTGGTCCGTTAGCAAGGAACTGGTTGAGTGTAGCAAAGTGACTCTGATTGCTGCGTCGATTCCCTTGACTGCCTTGATTGCGCTCTTGGAGAATTTGCATGATTAGCTGTGTGTTTGCATTGGTTGCGGCCATCACAGCTTGCCATGCCTCTGGAGGAGGTGGAGGTGGTGGCGGATCAGGATTCGGAGTCGTGCGCGTTGGAGGAGCCATCCTGAAGAGGTTGACCACCATTAGCACATTGATAGAAAATTATTGAAGCTGAATCCAACGGAATGAAAATTGCAACATATAGTCTTCACATCCGAACAAAATGAACGAATGCATTCCTCTTGAAATGGTCACATATCCATAGATTGAGAAGCCACGTAGAGTTAAGGTAGAGAAATAAATCAACAAGGTACGGATCAAGAACGAATAATCGGTAAGAAATCCCAATCTCAAACCAATATCCGTGGAAGAAGAACTAGAGCTACTAGAATTCCCACCTATGAAACTCCCGAACCTTTCCGGTTATGCAATCAAGTGTTGGGGATACAGGGGAAGCATAATATCTCACCCAAACTAGCAAATCCTACATCCAGCTGTATCCATCCTTCAAAATATAACCAAGAAACCTTCGGAAACCATCTACCTCAACCTTCGAAAAGCATCCGTTATACAAGTTATGGCGATACTCCCGAACTCCCACCCCAGTACTGGGTGGTGTCGAGGTTATCTCACCAACGAACTGCATAAAAGAGATTTTTGATGTCGGCGTACTAAACTCAGGTATTCCAGAACTGCAACGATAAAATTATGATGACAACACCTCAGAGCTCAACTCCCCGGGACACTTCCACTAAATCCCTGACAGGAGGCACCAAGTCAATGTTCTCATCATAAAACCATCGGAACGATTCCAAGATACCCGCGTGATCCTAAAATTTTTTTAGTGAAATTTGAGAAGAGAAGAGTCAAAACTCTACGTCAGGATGCCTTACCAGAGCGATGAGGAGACTGGGAAGTAAAAAGAATTCCTAAACTCTCCGATATATAATTCCTAAAGACTCAAAACATTTTTCTAGACACAACTCGGCCACTAAAAACGATCAAGCAATGGGGCTCCTAAGGTCGGGGAAGGCTCTGATACCAACTTCTAACACCCTCGATGCGACTATAGCTCCCACGTGTCGAGGCACGACTTAGAGACATAATCGCATTGAAGGCATATGTCGCAAGTTAGGCAATCTTCACAAACATCCCATGTAATATGAATAATAAAAGGGAGATAACATAGTTGGCTTACACTCGCCACGTCAATCAAGTACATAAATAACATTACATCATCCAAACACTCATGGCCCGACTACAGCGCCAAAATAAAAGAGAACCCAACATGCGACACGGTCCCAATCACCCCCAACTGGGCACCACTACTGATCATCAGGAAAGGAAACATAGTATCGTCGAGAGTCTTCATCGAACTCCCACTTGAGCTCATACGCATCTCCTGGAGCGGAATCATCAGACCCTGCATCTGGTGTAATAGTAATCTGTGAGCCACAGGGACTCAGCAATCTCGCACCCTCGTGATCAAGACTATTTAAGCTTATAGGTATGGCAAGGTAAAATGTAAGTGGAGCTGCAGCAAGCAACTAGCAAGTATGGTGGCTAACTTATTCGCAAAGGAGAGCGAGAAGAGGAGGCAAAGCACGAGCGGGAAAACTAGAGAACAACCTGCGCAAACATTACTCCAACACCGTGTCCACTTCCCGGACTCCGCCGAGAAGAGGCCATCACGGTAACACACTCGGTTGATTCATTTTAATTAAGTTAAGGTTCAAGTTATCTACAACCGGACATTAACAAATTCCCATCTGCCAATAACCGCGGGCACGGCTTTCGAAAGTTCAATCCCTACAGGGGAGTCCCAACTTAGCCCATGACAAGCTCTCACGGTCAACGAAGGAATAGACCTCCTCCCAAGACGTTTCGATCAGACTCGGTATCTCGGTAACTCAAGACACTTCGACAGGTTAAAACAAGACCAGCAACACCGCCCGAATGTGCCGACAAATCCCGATAGGAGCTGCACATATCTCTTTCTCAGGGCACACTCAGATGAGACATCCTACGAGTAAAACCAACCCTCAAGTTGCCCCAAGGTGGCCCCATAGTCTACTCGGTCGGGCCAACACTCAGAGGAGCACTGGCCCCGGGGGGGGGGGGGTTAAAATAAGATGACCCTTGGGCTCCGGTAACCCAAGGGAAAAAGAGGCTAGGTGGAGAATGGTAAAACCAAGGTTGGGCATTGCTGGAAAAGCTTTAATCAAGGCGAACTATCAAGGGGTTCCCATTATAACCCAACCGCGTAAGGAACGCAAAATCCGGAAACATAACACCGATATGACGGAAACTAGGGCGGCAAGAGTGGAACAAAACACTAGGGATGAGAGCCGAGCCTTCCACCCTTTACCAAGTATATAGATGCATTTAAGATAACATGGCAATATAATGATATCCCAACAAGTAAATAAAAGATGTTCCAACAAGGAACGGCCTCCAATCTTCACCTGCAACTAGCAACGCTATAAGAGGGGCTGAGCAAAGCGGTAACATAGCCAATCAACGGTTTGCTAGGACAATGGTGGGTTAGAGGTTTGACATGGCAATTTGGGAGGCTTGCAAGCAAGTGGTAGGCATCGTAGCAATGGCATAGCAAAAGAGCGAGCAAACTAGCATAGCAAAGATAGTAGTGATTTCGAGGGTATGATCATCTTGCCTGCACAGTTGTCAGAGTTGACTGGATCCTCAAACGCAAACTCAACGGGCTCCTCTTTAGCGAACTCGTCTCCCGGCTCTACCCAAACAAGACAAACAAGCAACAAGGATACAATCAACCACGTGCAAGATCAAGCAACATGATGAAATGATGATATGCTATGCGGGATGCGATGCGGGATGCAAAATGCAAGATATGACAGGAAATGCATGAACCTGGCCTCAACTTGGAATTACAATGGTGCCACTGGAAATATGAGGTGAAATCGCTTGAAAACGATATAAAGATCGCCGGAATCAGAGTTACGGTTTGGAAATGGCAAGCGATTCAAATATGACACCGGTCTGCGAATTACAGCAAGTAGGCATCTAAATGCAATGAGATGAACATGCTACAACACCCAAACATGACAACAAAATACATGGCAGGGATGAACACAAGATGCTTAACAAAAGTCTAGCACTGAGCTACGGCCAATTCATCCATTAACAGGTTCAAACAAGCATGGCAAAAACGCAAATGGTAAAACAGATCTCAGACTTAGTGAAATCAACACTTGTCTGGAATTTCAGATCATATAGCCCTCTTCGGAGCAATAAAACAACATGCTACAGGACCTGAACATGACAAATAAAGACATGGCATGGAGCTACTCAACAAGCTTAACAAAAGTCCCTTAGTGACCTTGAGCCAAAAGGGATCACAAAATATACTAACAAGCACACGAACATAGCAAAAACATAATCAGTTTTCAGACTTAGTGAAAACTGAGACATGCTGAAATATAACTCACGAAGGCATGTTTACGAGCTCGATGCACTCACTACGGTGCAAGTCATGGCAAGACAAGCATACACCCATAAAAAAGGCACAAAATACAAGCTAGACATGGCAAGAACAATGGCATAACATGCACGGATCAACTACAATAACATCGGCAAAATCGCAAACAAGTTGACGATCTGCCCAGATTCACAACGAAGCAAAAGTAGAGCTCGATTGACTCAAGATAGGGTGCTCCATAATTGCAAACAAAGACATGGACGGATAGAGCACTACAAGATTAACAAAACTCCCTTACTTATCATCCCCAAAAGAGGCACGGATCACTAGGAAACAACAAGAACATATGGCATCATGAGATAAACAATCCCAGGACTTAATGAAATTAGTAAGTCCCTGAAAACAGAACTAGAAAGTGCACCACTTTGCAAGCTTGCACAAGTCACCACACACATCCTAAAAATGCATGGGTTGCACCTCTGGAAAGATAACAAGATGCTTAACAAAACATATGAAGGACTCACACGCATATCATGCACACAATAATCATGGCAAAAATGACAAAAGTCTAAGATGAACTAGCAGATCTGACAAATAACTCACGCAGCCTCCTTCTAACAGCATTTCGGGCATCAAGATGAGCTCAAATGAAAATGATGCAATGGAATAAAATGATGTACTCTCTGAGATGAACATTTTGATATGATATATGCCCAAATCGGAGCTACGGATGCAAAGTTACGGAGCCGCGAACATGAGCATATGAAGTAAAAATTCTGGGACTTAGAGAAAAAAACTACCCCGGATTAGGGTTTACTGTAGCAACCCCGATCCAGATCTGGATCGCACGCAAAACGAGGTTCGACGTCGCCGGAGAGGACGGCGGCGTTGGGCCGGCCGGAGTTGGGGACGAGGCCGGGGCGTGGAGGCGGGCGGCGGAGCTCGCCGGAGCGGTGGCGGCGGCAGCCGGCCGGCGCGGCGGGGCCGGAAGGAGGGCGCGGCGAGGTGCGGGCGTCCCGCCGGCGACGGATGCGGCGGCCGGGGCGGCAAACCGCGGCGGAGGGGGCGGCACGCTCCCGGAGGCGAAGGAGACGGCGGCAGGGTGCGGGCGACCCTCGGCCCGGGCGGGAGCGGCGGAGGGCCTCCCCTGGGCCTCCGCGGGCCGGCGGCGCGGAGCGGCGATGTGGGGCACAGGGGGCCATGTGGCCTCGCGGGATTGGCCCGGGGGGATCGGGCGGACATGTCCGGTCGTCCGGATTTTGTCCGGCGGTCGGAGGAGGAGAGGGGCTAGGGTTTGATCCGGAATTTTTGGGGAGGACCTATATATAGGCATAGGAGGAGTTAGGAGAGTCCAAATGAGGTGCGGTTTTCGGCCACACGATCGTGATCGAACGCTCTAGATGATGGAGCAGAGTTTGGTGGGTTTTGGGCCAAATTGGAGGGGTGTTGGGCTGCAACACACACGAGGCCTTTTCGGTCCCTCGGTTAACCGTTGGAGTATCAAACGAAGTCCAAATGACACGAAACTTGACAGGCGGTCTACCGGTAGTAAACCAAGGCCACATGACAAGTCTCAGTCCAATCCGGAAATGTTTAATCCCCACACATGAAAGAAAGCTAGAAATGGCCACCGGAGGAGAACGAAGCGTCGGAATGCAAAACAGACAACGGGGAAAATGCTCGAATGCATGAGATGAACACGTATGCAAATGTAATGCACATGATGACATGATATGAGATGCATGACAAAGACAACACACGGAGACAAAAACCTGAACCCGAGAAATAAATATAACTTAACGCCGGAAACGGCAAGAGTTGGAGTACAAATTGGGAAAGTTACATCCGGGGTGTTACAGTGGAGAAAGACGGATTCACGAGGGGCAAACACCTGCGAGTTCGAGCAAAATTTCCAGGGTTTGAGCCCTTTGTGCGAGGTTTTTCCTCAAATCCTCACGGAGGACTTGATTGGAATGTGGTATGATTTCTGCTATGAGAAGATTCTGCACTTCTCTTTTAATTGTGGCAGGCTAGTGCACGCGGATGGGATTTGTGACTCTACGGTGGATTCAGCATCCCAGTTGGGAGAGTGGTTGAGGGCGTCACATGGATGCAACTCATCGATGAAGGAAGGCTCACACCGGGAGGCATCTCACAACAACAACAGTTTGGGTAGTCCTCGAACGAGAGACAATGAGCAGGGCAACATGTGCATGCTTATGCTAGAGATTGGCCGACTAAATGCAACCTGGATGATGAATTTACTCCCTCGGCTTACTCCCGCACTGGCGGGTAGCGCAGGGCAGAGCATGAGGAGGTCAACAGCCTTAGTAAGCACCGATACACACAAGGTAAGCCCTGGGAAAGGGACTTGAGGAATGAGTTAGAACAGAAACATGAGAATGAGTTGCAAGAAGAACTGCACCAGAAACAAGCCTGCATGGGCCATGCAAAGGAGTGTGGGAATGATTATAAGGGGAAGGAGATCCTAGTCGGCCCGTCACAGTATTGTTATGGTGAGAGCAAGAGGGGTACTTACGTGCGACGACTTAGATAGGAAATGTGATGGGCAAAGGTACATGGAGCTAATGTGGCGCTTGAGGACCGACTCATGGAGATCTAGCCAACTCCGCTAGCCTTAGAATAATATCGATCCCAAGACTCCACCTTCACACAACATACACATGAAAACATGCACGCCATGTAGCCTCGATATAATATAAAAAGACCACACACAAACTTCCAACTCAATTGAGAACAGTTATTTCCTGTTTACAAAATATTTAAAATAGTGTCACACCGCCATGTGTAAATTGTCCAGGTGGTCTCCGAGCACAAGAGCAATGAAACACGGGGTACTTATTCACCATTTAGGGAAAATGGCGAAATATAATAGTGCTATAAGTTTAACAAAATATCTGGATAACGATATGAAGGCAACTTGCTGCCTATGCAACATTAATTGATGATTTCATGATGATGCAAAAATATAATTGTTGGAAATACGCCCTAGAAGCAATAATAAAGTGGTTATTATTATATTTCCTTAATCATGATAGATGTTTATTATTCAGGCTATAATTGTATTGATCGGAAATTTAAATACATGTGTGAATACATAAACAAAAAACAAGTCCCTAGTAAGCCTCTACTAGACTAGCTCGTTCATCAAAAGATGGTTAAGGTTTCCTGACCATAGACATGAGTTGTCATTTGATAACGGGATCACATCATTAGGAGAATGATGTGATGGACAAGACTCGTCCATTAGCATAGCATATGATCGTTTAGTTTATTGCTACTGCTTTCTCAATGTCAAATACATGTTCCTTCGACCATGAGATCATGCAACTCCCTAACTCCGGAGGAATGCCTTGTGTGTATCAAACATCACTTCGTAACTGGGTGATCATAAAGGTGCTCTACAGGTATCTCCGAAGGTGTCTGTTGATGGAATGGATCGGGATTGGGATTTGTCATTCCGTATGACAGAAAGGTATCTCCGGGCCCTCTCGGTAATACATCATCACAAGAAGCTTGCAAGCAAAGTGATTAAGGAGTTAGTTACAAGATGATTTATTACGAAACAAGTAAAGAGACTTGCCGGTAATGAGATTGAACTATGTATGGAGATACCGACGATTGAATCTCGGGAAAGTAACATACTGATGGACAAAGGGAACTACGTATGTTGTCATAAAGGTTCGATCGATACAGATCTTCATAGAATATGGACGAACCAATATGGGCATCCATGTCCCGCTATTGGTTATTGACTGGAGAAGCTTCTCGGTCATGTCTACATCATTCTCGAACCCATAGGGTCCGCATACTTAATGTTTGTTGATGATATAGTATTATATGAGTTATGTATGTTGGTGACCGAATGTTGTTCGGACTCCTGGATGAGATTACGGACAAAACGAGGAGGTCCGGAATGGTCCATCAACTAAATTGCGCGTATTTGACGAAGTTTAGTGTGGGGTCACGCGTATTTGACGAAGTTTAGTGTGGGGCTGGAGATTTTTAATTAAGTCTCTTATTTCATACACCCCGAAACTTAATGTAGCATCAAGAATCATCACCTAAATTGTGGACGTAGGTAGCTACAATTACTTGTTAAAACTGGTTAACCGTGTAACTAAAATTTTGCTAAAACTGATTAGAGGTCATCTAACTTGGTCTTGCTTGGGTAGGCAATTCCTTGCTTGCCCTGCCAAGACCTTCATTTATGCCCTAGGCGGGGCGTTTGGCCATTGCCTAGCGCCTAGGAGTGCCTAAGCGCCTCCTAGGCACTGCCTTTTCCAACAAAGTATGCATATGATGTGGTATAGCCTTCATCATGATAATGAGCTTATGTATGAGATTGTTATATGTTGTAATGTTAAGTGGCCTGCGCGTCATGACATGATGGCTGGAGCCACGAGATTGCCACATTAATGTAAATATCATAGAGATAGCCTACAAATTACAAATGTTGATGGCAACTGTACACAAAGGACCCCGACGTGGAGAAGGTTTACTTGGCGTGGGACGAGGAGCTATAATTTCATGCCACAGCGGAATCTTTGAATTTGGTGCCATGGCAATGTTTTTCAAACGGTTGCCCTGGCAACGTTTTCTGAGATTGCCGCCATGGCAACGTTTTTGAAACGGTTGCCACGGCTATGAAATATTGGTCGTCACGAAGCTTCAACTGAAGATTGAAGATGATCATGGCTTTTATGAACTACTTGAGATGTTTATCCCTTTGTTGTTTTCACCCTTTGATTGCGTTGTAATCAATTATTAGGGTGATCTCTCACAGTAAATATCAAGTTAAAAGGTGTTATTCCCATTATTGCAACCGTCTATAACACGTAGTGTTCTGGAGTACGTCATGTCCACATGAGTACAAATGGGACGTAAGGTGTAAGACGAAATTGGTCATACCATGTTAGCAGATAGCACTCAGTTGTCTTGAAGTTCTAGCGGAATTGTTGAGAGCTCTGAGCACAAAGCATCGAAAGAGGAACAAGATTCATATGGATATGATCGGCAAAAGTTTGCGTACCGGTCAAAATTTTCTTCATCAGTGATGTCCACGTCAATGGTTGAGAACTAGGTTTGGATCTTGAATCACTCATTTCCAATTATGAGAGATGTTGATTTGAGTGGGACTGCACTTTATATTAAAGTTTATATTAGAGAAAGAAAAGTTGGATGCGAATGGTGGAAACTATGCGGATTTGATCCGAAACCTGAGATTCGTTCTCAGAAGTGCTAAGAAGGAGTATGTGCTAGATCAGCCCCTGGGTGATGCTCCCAGAAAGGATGCAATACAAGAAGAAGTTGTTGCTTACGCTGCTCATAGTGATGACTACGATTCATTCCAGTGCCTCACGTTAATTTGCATGGATCCTAAACAACAAAAGCATTGTGAACGATCTACAACTCAATTTATAATTGGGTCACTGGAAGTTCTGTACAAGAAGCAGGCAGGGACCGAGCATTTTGAATTAACCAAGGCCTTGATTGAATGCAATATGAAAGATAATTCCTCAATGAATGGGCATATAGTAAAGCTTGTTGGCTATGTTGATAGACTAGCTTCTCTGGAATTTGGAATTACGCCGACCCTCGGTAGAGATATTGTGCTTGCTTCACCTCCCCTCCATCTTACGATGGCTTCATCATGAATTACAACATGAATGGGATGGAGAAAAGTGCAAATGAGTTGTTTGCTATGCTCGGAACTACAGAAGCTGGAATGCAGAAGAATAAGACAGTGTTGATGGTCAACAAGACCACCAGTTTCAGGAAGAAGGGCAGGTCCAAGAAGAAGAAAGCTACTGAAGCCGGTAAGACCGAGTCTCAGAAGAAGAATAAGAGCTGAGCCTCTAAAGAGACGAAATGTTTCAACTGCAAGTAGAAAGGACACTGGAAGCGTAATTGCAAGAAGTATTTGGTGGATACGAAGAACAATTCTTCCAGTAAAGGTATAATCGTTATACAAAGTTAATGTTATTCTATTTGTAAAATTTCTTTATGTCATGAGTATTTGATACTGACCGGTCGTTATTATTTTGCAAACCGATGCAGGGACTACAGAGAGCTCACAAGGAGAGAAGAAATGAAGTCATTATACAAGTTGGGAATGGTGATGGTATCGCTACTCAGAGACCATCAAAGTCATGTCTTTAGTTTATCTTCAAGATTTATCTTAGAACTGAAATAGTAGTTATGTTGCTTTGGAGTTATGTAATGCATTATCCTATGGGTTATGCAATGGATATTCTTATAAGTTTTAAACAATATTTGTTCGGATTATTATGAGATTTTTTTGTTAAACCTCTTTTTGTGATGGTTTATTCATGATGAATGTTGAAGTTTAGGGATCTATAACATTAAAGATAAACGTCCTTAGAAGACTAATAAAACCACTTGTGTGTGTCACTGCTTGGTTATATCAGACTATTGATCTTCATAGAGATGAAGTATAAAAGTATTTTATTTAAATTGACTAAATACATTGAAATGTATAAAGTCTGTCGGTGTTCTGGGAACCAGACCCAGACTTGCCTGCCTGCGGCCCATGGTGTGGCTCCATCGACGGCCTGGTACGACCCGTCTTCAGCATTGGCAAGACAAGACCCTCTGAGGAGCCAAGGCTCGTGAAGTGGATGACACCAAGACCTCCGGAGGGAGCGGCCCTCGTAGGCAGGCTCCTAAGGAGCGGAGATTCCTATGCAAGCACCCAACTCATGAGGTTTGGGTGACACAAGCCATGACGACCAAGGCCAGGCGGGCGCCAGCAGGCGCAGAGCAGCAGGTTTCCTCTTTGGTGCTAAGAAGGCAAGCCCAGGCACGGGGTCCCGAGGAATCGGCCAGAGGTTTCCATTCCTGTGCAACGAGACCAAGACCGCCAGGATGGCAGGACGGATGTCATCACCAAGCCCACCGCGGCGTCACAACCAGAAGCTTTGCAGGCGAAGACTACCTTTTGTCAGGATAAGATGTACTACTTGCGCCCCTTCAAAATTGGCCGCTGTGGGATCCCTTCCCCCCTTCGCTCGGAGGAAGAGGACCAAGGCCACTATAAATGTAGCTTAGCCACCACCATAGGAGGGACCCCGTGATCCGAACCCCAAACCCTCACTAGCTCAGACCCACACAAGGAACATACCTCCTAAGGTTGTTCTTCCTCTATATTGGTTCATCCACAGCCCCTCGCAAGGCTAATCCACCCCAAAGCAGGAATAGGGTATTACACCGCAAGGTGGCCTGATACGTCTCCATCGTATCTATAATTTTTTGATTGTTCCATGCTATTACATTATCTATTTTGGATGTTTTATATGCATTAATATGCTATTTTATATGATTTTTGGGACTAACCTATTAACACAGAGCCCGGTGCCAGTTTCTGTTTTCCTTGTTTTAGAGTTTTGCAAAAAAGGAATATCAAATGGAGTCCAAACGGAATAAAACTTTCGCGATGATTTTTCTTGGACCAGAAGACATCCAGAGGACTTGGAGTGCAAGTCAGAGAAGCCATGAGGCGGCCACAAGGACGGAGGGCACGCCCAGGGGGTAGGGCGTGCCCCCCACCCTTGTGGGCCCCTCGTGACTCCACCGACCTAATTCTTTCTCCTATATATACTCTTATACCCCAAAAACATCAGGGAGTCCGCAAAAACACTTTTCCACCGCCGCAACCTTCTGTACCCGTGAGATCCCATCTAGCGGCCTTTTCCAGCGTCCTGCCGGAGGGGGATTCAATCACGGAGGGCTTCTAAATCAACACCATTTCCCTTCCGGTGAAGCGTGAGTAGTCTACCTCAGACCTACAGGTCCATAGCTAGTAGCTGGATGGATTATTCTCTCTCTTTGATTCTCAATACCATGTTCTCCTCGATGTTCTTGGAGATCTATTCGATGTAATACTTTTTTGCGGTGTGTTTGCCAAGATCCGATGAATTGTGGATTTATGATCAGCTTATCTATGAATATTGTTTGAATCTCCTCTGAATTCTTATATGCATGATTTGATATCTTTGCAAGTCTCTTCGAACTATTGATTTGGTTTGGCCAACTAGATTGGTTTTCCTTGCAATGGGAGAAGTGCTTAGCTTTGGGTTTAATCTTGCATTGTCCTTTCCTAGTGATAGTAGGGGCAGCAAGGCACGTATTGTATTGTTGCCATCGAGGATAAAAATATGGGGTTTTCATCATATTGATTGAGTTAATTCCTCTACATCATGTCATCTTGCTTAATGCGTTACTCCGTTCTTTATGAACTTAATACTCTAGATGCATGCTGGATAGCAATCGATGTGTGGAGTAATGGTAGTAGATGCAGAATCATTTCAGTCTACTTGACATGGACGTGATGCCTATATTCATGATCATTGCCTTAGATATCGTCATAACTTTGCACTTTTCTATCAATTGCTCGACAGTAATTTGTTCACCCACCGTAATATTTTCTATTTTGAGAGAAGCCTCTACTGAAACCTGATACGTCCATTTTGCATCTGTCACATCCCTAGTTCTGGTATGCACTAGGCTAGCCCTTCATGTGAGCATCATGTTTAAATTCAAATGAAATTTGAATTTAGGAATTTTCAAAAGCCTCAGAAGACCTCTAAAAATAACCAACATTTAAATCTCATCAAATGAGTCCAAGAAAATGTTCCTGTTAATCTCTGGAAATATTGGCAAGGGATAAAATTCAAACTAATATTTCTAGAATCTCAGAAACAATTATTTTGGGCCTTTGAATTAATCCAATAATTATTTGAATTGGATCTGTATTTGTTATATAATAAATATATGTTCAATAATTCTAGAAATTGTTGTGTAGCTTTGGATAAGTCCATTTAGTTCACACAATTATTTACATGAATTTTTAAAATGGTTTGATCTTTGAACTAAATCAAAACATAATAGCAAAAATAAAAAACAGAACAAATTAAATAACAGATAGAGAGAGAGTTAGTACCTGGGCCACTTAACTGTGTAACCCAGGAGTCGGCCCAGCCCAGCTGGCCGATGCTAGTCGTCTCCCTCCTCTCGCCAGAAGGACGAGGGGCGTGTGCCCGCTGCGCACGCCCACGCGCCTGGCCACCCATGCTTCCCGCCGCTGCCTCGACGCCTAGGACGTCGCCACGTGCCCCCTGGCTCCTCTCACTCTCTCCCCGCGCTCATTCCCTTCCTTGGATCTCTCTCCCTCACGCACCGAGCGGAGTCCGTCGCCGCCGTTCATTGCCACCGCGTCCACCGAGCTCCCCTCGCCCTCTACTTTGTCCAACGGGCTCGCCTCGACACCGTGGATCACCAAGACGGGGCACGCGCTCGCGGAATGCCTGAAACGTCGCCATCGAGCTCATCGTCGTCCTCTGCCCCGATGATCGCCGCCCTTCGATTCGCCGTCTCCGACGCATCCCCGACCCCGCTGGGCTTCTTTGCGAGTCCTCTATGAGCTCCTCTTCCGTTCGCCCTTTCCCCCGTCGCCTCGCACGTCCCCTAGCGCTAGCGCCGCCGTGCCCGAAGCTCACCGCCGCCCAGCCATGTCACCGCCGTGGCCACCGTCACCTAGAGCCGCAACCGAGTGCACCATCATGCTCAGCGTGTCTTCGCGCACCCGTAGCCACCACCAGCTCCTCCTCCATAACACCCTAGCAAGGAACTCGAGCACGGCCGAACCACATCCGTCGCAAACCTTGTCGCCGACGTTGATTCCGGCAACCATCTGGTCCAGCTCCACCACCCACAGACGCGGCTCAGCCCCGACTCTCCATAGAACCCAACCATGCCCCAAACCGTGACCTATAGCACAATCCCGACGCGGACGCCGCCGCAATCTGAGGTCGCCGGCGGTTAAACGCCGGCAGCTGACGTGGCGCCATTAGCTTAGGCGCTAAAATCGTTTAGTTAGTGCCTGTGTCGATGACATGTGGATCCCCGAGCCCAATTAGTTTAGTCTAACATCCTGTTTAGATTAGTGCTAATCTGCATGGACCCCACATGTCAGCTTTGACTTTGATCAAGTCAACGTTGACCGGTCCCACCTATCATCCACCCAAACCAGCCCGAGACACTGGCGTATGGGTCCCATAGGTCAGGTTTGACCTGGCCGACCCAGTTGACCTGCTGACGTCACACCTATGTCATGCTGACGCAATAAGTGATTTTCTGGATTTTTAAATAATTCAAAAAATTCTAGAAAATAGTTAAAACTTCTAAAAATCATAGAAATTCAACCGTAGCTCAGAATGAAATAAGTTATATATATATGAAGAAGGATAAGAAAAATCCAATCTATCCATCTGTACTAGTTTCATGCATGATAAAGCAACTTAACATTGCTATTTAGTGCAAAACATGATAAGGCACTATTTAAATTCATAAATTGAGTTTGGGATTGAACCTTTGGTTCAAAATGACCCAAACCCATTTGGTTGTAGTTGCATTAGGCCAACACACTCATATTGCCATGTCACATTCATGCATCATATTGTTGCATTACATTGATTGTGTCCTTCTCTGTTTGCCGGTAACCGTCCCCTCTCAGTCGACGATGTTTTCGACGACGTGATCGATGACACCGATGAAGAACTATATTATCTTCAGAAGTGCCAGGCAAGCAAAACCCCCTTGTTCATTCCGATACAATCCCACTCTCTCGCTCCCGCTCTCTTTTATTGCATTACGACAACAACGATTCATCTGCTACTTGCTGTGGTAGTTGAACCCCTTTCCTCTGCATGACCTGTCATTGCCACAGTAAATAGATGAAACCCACTAGCATGAGTAGGAGTTGTTTGAGCCCTGATGTGCCTACTCATTCATGCTTGTTTGTCATGCCTGCTATTGCTTAGAGTTCTGTCAGGTCTGATTCATCGGGGATGAATTGGAAAGTTGTGAATATGTCCTACTGTGTGTGAGCTAAGTGTGTGAACACGATTTGGTAAAGGTAGCGGTGAGAGGCCATGTAGGAGTACATGGTGGGTTGTCTCATTGAAACCGTCCTCAGGAACTGAGTTCTGTGTTTGTGATCCATGAATAGCTACTACCACACATTGGGATTCTTAATTGACTCTCTTGACTTATTAATCGCCTTGATCTCTGTCTAGGAGTTGCAACTAGTTTCTGGTGTTTTTAGGATATGTGTTGGAGGCTGTGTGTAGCGCTACCCTAGGGGTGGGCTATGATGCGGTAGATACACCGTGGCCCAGTGTACCGGGAGCCCGTTTGGTGTCTCGGGAACCCTGCACACATCGTTTGGGGCTGTGAGCAAAACCCCGACCGGATCTCCTCGCGGATGGAACCCGAATATGCGATAAACCTTTAGTAGAGACTTGTGTGGTTAGTCAGGTCGTGGCCGACTCCCTCGCCAGGCTTCCGCTTGAAGGTTGCCGAGATACACGATGTGTACATGGTGGTAAGTGGCGAGAGCATGTGTGAAGTACACCCCTACAGGGTTATAAATGATCTATTCGAATAGCCGTGTCCGCGATAAAGGACTTCTGGGTTGCCTGTACAGTTCATAGACAAGTGAAAGTGGATACTCTAAAACTCGCAAGATAAGCGTGAGTGCTATGGATGGCCTTCTCGTAGGGAGAAGGGAGCGGATCCATAGTGGTGTATTGATATGGTGAATATGTGGACTCGTGTGCGCCACCTCAAAAGAGTTACTTGCAGTTATGGTTCAGGATAGCCACTAAGTCAAAGCTGGCTTGTTGCAGTCAAACTCCACCCCCCTTTGTTGATACTGATGCATATGTAGCTAGTTCTGATGTAAGTCTTGCTGGTTACATTTGTACTCACGTTTGCCTATTTTATGTTTTGCAAAGAGACGTCAGTCTTGCTAGTAGTTCCGTGTGGACTTCGACATTTAGCTTGATACCTCAGCTACAATCTTGTGCCCTCGGCAGGATCTAGTAGATAGTCAGGCTTCTTAGCCTTTTTCATTTGTAGATGTCTGTACTCAGACATGTTAAGCTTCTGCATGTGCTTTGACTTGTATGCTCTGAATGTTGGGTCATGAGACCCATGTTTGTAATATCTCGCTCCTCGGAGCTTATTGAATAAATACTTTGAGTCGTAGAGTTTTGTTGTGATGCTATGTTGTATTTACACATACCGAGCATATTGTGTGTATGATTGAAATTCTTGGTATGTGTGGGATCCGACAACCTAGTTGTTTATCCTTAGTAGACTCTCTTATGGGGAAATGTAGTCTTGTGCTTCCATGAGCCATAGTAGTCCGCTACAGCCCGGTTCATCGGAGTCCTGCTAGTCCAGCACTACTGCTCCGGAACACTTGACTAGTCGGCATGTGATTCACTTCGTTCCTGTGTCTGTCCCTTCAGGAAAATGTCACGCGGTGACATCTAGAGTCCTGTTAGCCCAGTGCTACAGCCCAGATTCGCACGCTGCTGACTGACATGCTCAATGTTGATTCATGTATGCCTGTCCCCGTAAGTTAGTGCCACTTTGGGTTCACGACTAGTCATGTCGGCCCGGGTTCTTTGTCATATGGATGCTAGCGACACTATCATATACGTGAGCCAAAAGGCACAAACGGTCCCGGGCCATGGCAATGCGACACCCGTGGGGATGCCGTGCGTGAGGCCGCAAAGTGATATGAGGTGTTACCGGCTAGATCGATGTGACTTGGAATCGGGGTCCTGACAGCTTTGGTATCAGAGCCTGACTGCCTGTAGGATTACCAAGCCAAACTGGTCGAAGTTGAGTCTAGAAATGCTTTAGTTATATGTAGGGGAATTGATTGTGGGATGGAACGTAAGGCTCTTTTACTCCTTTACCCTATGGCCTTCTGATCTGAGTCAATCTCTTCTTTTATACGGGGATTAAGAACTAGGCCTTCTCATCTATCTATGAGGATGACGTGTTACTAATCCATAGACTTACAGGATTGATGGATTCAAGTCTCAGTTCGGTTTCTACTATTTCTGTATGTTCATAGCTGGCCTCGGAACCTTGATATTGTGATGCTGAGTGGTCATGCCACTATTTTGCACGAGGTCTCAAATCTTTTTGAGCATTTATAGCCGTTATGCTGTCTGAGTCATCCCAGGTTTCTAGATAGTCTGATGCACTTGCAATCATTCCTCCATGTTCATGATGTCCATTTGGGCCGGATTAATCACATTAATCGGTGAGTTGAGGTACTTTGTTGCCTCGACATATATGTTGGAGCTATTATTATGACCCTAGGTGTTTTAGGGAGTCACCTAGTAATCTAGCCATGTTTTGTGTTCCCGGTGTGATGATTCTGGCCACCATTCTCGAAAGCATCCTCTGATGTCATTTAGTAGTAGGTATTCTATTCCTGGGTTCGTGAACCCGATATTCACCCTACTTCATGTTGTTAGTATTTGCTAGTTCCCTTAAGATATTAGTAACCTTCGCGATAGTACTCGAGGCCCATGGTATTTCTTTCTTACAAATTCCATGAACTACTTATGGCAGAAGTTCCTTGTTGAATCTAAGGATCACAACCAGAGTTCTCTTAATGGGTTCTCCATGCTACATTGTGAAGCTGCCAGTTCTACCTTTCGACGTGGGTTATCCGGAAGAAATATGTTGAACTCGTTTGACATGCTAACCTATGTGTCCATAACTCAGAGAATTATATGTTCCTTTGAGTTGTTCTCTTTAGTTGAATTCTGACCTCCGTCTATCATTTGATAGTCAAGGGTATGCGTGCATTCGTTCATCAATGCCTATTATTCTTGTGGTCCGTCAAGCCATTCTATTCCGGAATGACTAGGAGAAACAAATTCCAGCACGTCATCCATATCTAGGATTGGGTCAAAGTAGTTGTATTTCGCAGATCAAAATGCCAATCCAGCTTTTGATTCTGTTCTACCCTGAAGTATTGTCCTCTTTGTGGCAAAAATGTCATGAGAATTGCACCACCTCTTATGGACTCTTGGTATAGTGATACTTCTCGCCATCCTCATTCATTCCTCGGTCCCGTGTTATTGTAACCGGAATACCGACAAGTGAATCGTGATGTGTGAAATCAATACTCCTAGCAACTCTGTTGCTCGGTAGTTAATGGACGATAAATTCATTCATAGCGTGTTGGTTACTGAACCATCATTCTAAGATGGATCGTGCTACCTAGTCCATATTTCCTGGTGCACTCTTCGATCAGTGAGTTAGGATTGTGTCAATCCCTCGCTCCCTTGATCCTATCGTCTTGCCCTGAATAGCAAGATTGATCTCGAGCTTAGTAACATATTGGTGGTTCGTGATTTTCTAAATATCTTCTTGGAAGTATTACTAGGTTGTCACCTGACCACTATGTGGAGTTCGTGATCAAGTTGGTTTTTCCATAAACCACTCCTTCTCTAAGAATCTGTGTTGGATACCCCTGAGCTAGTTGGTTAAGCCAAACAACAACTTGGAGAGTTGGAAGATAAAAGCTTGCCTAACTTAGTTCGTTCCAAAAGGATACCCATGCGTTTGTGTGTTAGTTGAAGAAAGATGATATCTTCATCGATTGGTCCATGTGATCAGTTGTTGGACCTATTGTCTTATAAAAACTTTGATTTGAGTATGGGCTATCACCAAATCAAATCAGTACCAACGATGTTCGTAATGTTGTCTTACTTGTGGTTGATCCCTCGAGCATACATCATTACATCTTTTGGCTTGAACAATGCTATCATCTTGTTCACATAACCATGTAACCCCATCTTATAGAAATCTTGATAAATTGTTGTTGAGCCCATCGACAACGTCTTTATCTCCTCCATGATTCATGTTGAACATTAAGCTAGTGTTGGAAACTTTTGAAAGCATTTCTTCATGCTAGCTGATGAAGCATATGTTTGGATGAAAGAAGTGACTGCCTCTAATTCATGTGCATTTGATGCAAGTTGCCGCCGTGAATTCAAGAAATTCTAATTTTGCCTCCTCCGGAATCATCCCAAGTTAGTCATGCACGTGCGAAATGCTCTATGGTTTGATAGGTTGGCCGCCTCCACTCCATATGTGTTCCTAGCACACCAAGCCACTGATTGATTTGTTCGAGGAAAAAGGAGTTGATGTGCGAATACTAGTTCATGTACAAGATTTCAATATCCTCGATGATGGTTCCCAACAAGAACTCGGTAGTGTTTTGTTGTAAGACTATCATGTGGCCAGGCTTTGTCTGGGACAGTGTGTTCACATGTTTGTAGCAGAACTATCTCATGTTTTGGAGCTTGCTATCGTAGTTCATTCCCGAGAATCTCGCAACGCCATCTCATCGATTTGTGTTGCTACCTTTCTTTTCCAAGACATGCTGTCTAAAATATCCTGTTACCAACCAGTTTTGAATCTCAGGCAGATATGATGGTTGGGTCATTCCCAATATTTGCATTTTGTTCCCAGCTTGCACCCGTCATTGTGTCAGTCTGCCATGGGTCCCCTCCATTTCTGATGATAAGAAGAAATCATCCATCAGGTTGTCTTCAACAAGGTAGTCCACATCATCCATTCGAACTCCGCCAAACGATCGATTGTTATTGCCTTAGGCTGGTATAAAGAGTTTCAATGATCTATGTACCAAAAGTAATTATTTTTGCCACTTAAGGGAATAATTCCATGATTCACTTTTCCCGAGGTGCCCCGTTATGGAATCATGGCAATTTTTCCTCGCCACTTTGAAACCCTCGTCAAATTGTTTCTTCCGTCCCTCCTGATGCATGTTTTGCCTCTCAGCTCCAGAGATGTTTCTATGTCTCATTCCATGAGTTGATCTTGTGATCATTAAGATGATCCTAAGTTGCTCGAACCTCAGAAAGATCGATTCTTCTAAAATTCTCCCTTCCTACTCGTTGTCATGCTGGATGTAGTTCTCAAAGCAAGACGTCGAGATCAAGGTGATGCAATGAATCAACATCCTCGAGAAAGACATCTGGATTGTGAAGATTGTGTTAGCCTGTGTCCCTCTGTCTTCCTACCTCATGACTTGAATCTCGGGACGAGATTCTTGTTTAGTAGGGGTGAGCTGTCACATCCCTAGTTCTGGTATGCACCAGGCTAGCCCTTCATGTGAGCATCATGTTTAAATTCAAATGAAATTTGAATTGAGGAATTTTCAAAAGCCTCAGAAGACCTCTAAAAATAACCAACATTTAAATCTCATCAAATGAGTCCAAGAAAATGTTCCTGTTAATCTCTGGAAATATTGGCAAGGGATAAAATTCAAACCAATATTTCTAGAATCTCAGAAACAATTATTTTGGGCCTTTGGATTAATCCAATAAATATTTGAATTGGATCTATATTTGTTATATAATAAATATATGTTCAATAATTCTGGAAATTTTTGTGTAGCTTTGGATAAGTCCATTTAGTTCACACAATTATTTTCATGAATTTTTAAAATGATTTGGTCTTTGAACTAAATCAAAACATAATAGCAAAAATAGAACAAATTAAATAACACACAGAGAGAGAGAGTTAGTACCTGGGCCACTTAACTGTGCGGCCCAGGAGCCGGCCCAGCCCAGCTGGCCGATGCCAGTCGTCTCCCTCCTCTCGCCAGAAGGACGAGGGGCGTGTGCCCGCCGCGTGCGCCCATGCGCCTGGCCACCTCCTGCTTCCCGCTGCTGCCTCGACGCCCAGGACGTCGCCACGCGCCCCCTGGCTCCTCTCGCTCTCTCCCCGCACTCATTCCCTTCCCTGGATCTCTCTCCCTCACGCACCGAGCGGAGTCCGTCACCGCCGTCCACCGCCACCGCGTCCACCGAGCTCCCCTCGCCCTCTACTTTGTCCAACGGGATCGCCTCGACGCCGTGGATCACCAAGACGAAGCACGCGCTCGCGGGATGCCTGAAACGTTGCCATCAAGCTCATCGTCGTCCTCTGCCCCGACGATCGCCGCCCTTTGATTCGCCGTCTCCGACGCTTCCCCGACCCTGCTGGGCTTCTCTGTGAGTCCTCTTTGAGCTCCTCTTCCATTCGCCCTTTTCTCCGTCGCCTCGCACGTCCCCTAGCGCTACCGCCGCCGTGCCCGAAGCTCACCGCCGCCCAGCCATGTCACCGCCGTGGCCACCGTCGCCTAGAGCCGCAACCGAGCGCACCACCGTGCTCAGCGTGTCTTCGCGCACCCGTAGCCACCACCAGCTCCTCCTCTCGAACACCCTAGCGAGGAACTCAAGAACGGCCGAACCGCGGCCGCCGCAAACCTCATCGCCGACGTTGATTCCGGCGACCATCTGGTCCAGCTCCACCACCCACAGATGCGGCTCAGCCTCGGCTCTCCATAGAACCCAACCACGCCCCAAATCGTGGCCTGTAGCACAATCCCGATGCGGCCGCCGCCGCGATCTGAGGTCGCCGGCGGTTAAACGCCGGCAGCTCACGTGGCGCCATTAGCTTAGGCGCTAAACTCATTTAGTTAATGCCTATGCCGATGACATGTGGGTCCCCGAGCCCAATTAGTTTAGTCTACCTTCTTGTTTAGATTAGTGCTAATCTGCATGGACCCCATGTGTCAGCTTTGACTTTGGTCAAGTCAACGTTAACCGGTCCCACCTGTCATCCACCCAAACCAGCTCGAGACACTGACGTATGGGTCCCACAGGTCAGGTTTGACCTGGCCGACCCAGTTGACCTGCTGACGTCACACCTATGTCATGCTGACGTAGCAAGTGATTTTCTGGATTTTTAAATAATTCAGAAAATTCGAAAAAATAGTTAAAACTTCTAAAAATCATAGAAATTCAAACGTAGCTCAGAATGAAATAAGTTATATATGAAAAATGATAAGAAAAATCCAATCTATCCATCTGTACTGGTTTCATGCATGATAAAGCAAATTAACCTTGTTGTTTAGTGCAAAACATGATAAGGCACTATTTAAATTCATAAATTGAGTTTGGGATTGAACCTTTGGTTAAAATGACCCAAACCCATTTGGATGTAGTTGCATTAGGCCAACACACTCATATTACCATGTCACATTCATGCATCATATTGTTGCATTGCATTGATTGTGTCCTTCTTTGTTTGCCGGTAATCGTCCCATCTCAGTTGACGATGTTTCCGACGACGTGATCGATGACACCGATGAAGAACTATATTATCTTCAGAAGTGCCAGCCAAGCAAAAATCCCTTGTTCATTCTGATACAATCGCACTCTCTTGCTCCTGCTCTCTTTTACTGCATTAGGACAACAACGATTCATCTGTTACTTTTTGCGGTAGTTGAACCCCTTTCCTCTGCATGACCTGTCATTGCCACAGTAAATAGATAAAACCCACTAGCATGAGTAGGAGTTGTTTGAGCCCTGATGTGCCTACTCATTCATGCTTGTTTGTCATGCCTGCTATTGCTTAGAGTTGTGTCAGGTTTGATTCATCGGGGATGAATTGGAAAGTTGTGAACATGTCCTACTATGTGAGCTAAGTGTGTGAACACGATTTGGTAAAGGTAGCGGTGAGAGGCCATGTAGGAGTACATGGTGGGTTGTCTCATTGAAACCGTCCTTAGGAACTGAGTTCTGTGTTTGTGATCCATGAATAGCTACTACCACACATTGGGATCCTTAATTGACTCTCTCGACTTATTAATCGCCTTGATCTTTGTCCAGGAGTTGCAACTAGTTTCTGGTGTTTGTAGGATATGTGTTGGAGGCCGTGCGTAGCGCTGACCCTAGGGGTGGGCTATGATGCGGTAGGTACACCGTGGCCCGGTGTACCGGGCGCCCGTTTGGTGTCTCGAGAATGCTGCACACATCATTTGGGGCTATGAGTGAAACCCCGACCGGATCTCCTCGCGGATGGAACCCGAATAGGCGATAAACCTTTACTAGAGACTTGGATGGTTAGTCAGGTCGTGGCCGACTACCTCGCCAGGCTTCCGCTTGAAGGTTGCCGAGATATACGATGTGTACATGGTGGTAAGTGGCGAGAGTGTGTGTGAAGAAGTACACCCCTGCAGGGTTATAAATGATCTATTCGAATAGCCGTGTCTGCGGTAAAGGACTTCTGGGTTGCCTGTACAGTTCATAGACAAGTGAAAGTGGATACTCTAAAACTCGCAAGATAAGCGTGAGTGCTATGGATGGCCTTATCGTAGGGAGAAGGGAGCGAATACATAGTGGTGTATTGATATGGTGAATATGTGGACTCGTGTGCGCCACCTCAAAAGAGTTACTTGCAGTCATGGTTTAGGATAGCCACTAAGTCAAAGCTGGCTTGCTGCAGTCAAACTCCACCCCCTTTGTTGATACTGATGCATATGTAGCTAGTTCTAATGTAAGTCTTGCTGGGTACATTTGTACTCACGTTTGCCTATTTTATGTTTTGCAGAGAGACGTCAATCTCGCTAGTAGTTCCGTGTGGACTTCGACGTTTAGCTTCATACCTCAGGTACGATCTTGTGCCCTCGGTAGGATCTGGTAGATAGTCAGGCTTGTCAGCCTTTTTCATTTGTAGATGTCTGTACTCAGACATGTTAAGCTTCCGCATGTGCTTTGACTTGTATGCTCTGAATGTTGGGTCATGAGATCCATGTTTGTAATATCTCGCTCCTTGGAGCCTACTGAATAAATACTTTGAGTCGTAGAGTTTTGTTGTGATGCCATGTTGTATTTACACATATCGAGCATATTGTGTGTATGATTGAAATGCTTGGTATGTATGGGATCCGACAACCTAGTTGTTTATCCTTGGTAGCCTCTCTTATGGGGAAATGTAGTCTTGTGATTCCATGAGCCATAGTAGTCCGCTACAGCCCGGTTCACCGGAGTCCTGCTAGCCCAGCAGTACTGCTCCAGAACACTTGACTGGCCGGCATGTGATTCACTTTGTTCCTGTGTCTGTCCCTTCGGGGAAATGTCACGCGGTGACATCCGGAGTCCTGTTAGCCCAGTGCTACAGCCCGGATTCGCACGCTGCTGACTGACATGCTCGATGTTGATTCATGTATGCCTGTCCCCGTAAGTTAGTGCCACTTTGGGTTCACGACTAGTCATGTCGTCCCGGGTTCTCTGTCATATGGATGCTAGCGACACTATCATATACGTGAGCCAAAAGGCGCAAACGGTCCCGGGCCATGGTAAGGCGACACCCGTGGGGATGCCATGTGTGAGGCCGCAAAGTGATATGAGGTGTTACCGGCTAGATCGATGTGACTTGGAATCGGGGTCCTGACAGCACCATGTTTTCCTACTGTTATTCATGATGTTTTTATCCATAATAATGCTTATTGGAGTAATTCTAATGCCTTTTCTCTCATAATATGCAAGGTATACACAAAGAGGGAGAATTCCGACAGCTGGAAATCTGGACCTGGAAAAGCTATGCCAGGCTACCTATTCTGCACAACTCCAAACAAGCTAAAACTTCACAGAGAATTTTTATGGAATATATTAAGAATATTGGAGCAAATAAGTACTATAGGGGGCCCACCAGGTGGACACAACCCACCTGGGCGCGCTAGAGAGCCAAGGCGCACCTTGGTGGGTTGTGCTCACCCAGGCCCACCTTCGGTGCCCATCTTCTGGTACATAAGTCATTTTGACCTAGAAAAAATGAGGAGAGGACTTTCGGGATGGAGCGCCGCCGTCTCGAGATGGAACTTGGGCAGGAGCACTTTTACCCTCCGGTGGAGCGATTCCGTCGGAGGAACTTCCCTCCCGAAGGGGGAAATCATGGTCCACATCATCACCAACAACTTTCCCATCTTGGGGAGAGAAATCTCCATCAACATCTTCAACAACACCATCTCATCTCAAACCCTAGTTCATCTCTTGTGTTCAATCTTGTTACCGGAACTATAGATTGGTGCTTGTGGGTGACTAGTAGTGTTGATTACATCTTGTAGCTGATTACTATATGGTTTATTTGGTGGAAAATTATATGTTCAGATCCAATATGCTATTTAATACTCCTCTGATCTTGAGCATGATTATCATTTGTGAGTAGTTACTTTTGTTCTTGAGGTCATGGGAGAAATCATGTTGCAAGTAATCATGTGAACTTGATATGTGTTCGCTATTTTGATAGTATGTATGTTGTGATTCCCTTAGTGGTGTCATGTGAACGTCGACTACATGACACTTCACCATATTTGGGCCTAAGGGAATGCATTGTGGAGTAGAGATTAGATGATGGGTTGCGAGAGTGACAGAAGCTTAAACCCCAGTTTATGCGCTGTTCCTTAAGGGACCGATTGGATCCAAAAGTTTAATGCTATGGTTAGAATTTAATCTTAATACTTTTCTCATAGTTGCGGATGCTTGCGGGAGGGTTAAACATAATTAGGAGGCTTGTTCAAGTAAGAACATCACCTAAGCACTGGTCCACCCACATATCAAATTATCAAAGTATCGAACACGAATCAAACCAACATGGTGAAAGTGACTAGATGAAAATCACGTGTACCCTCAAGAACGCTTTGCTTATCATAAGAGACCGTGTTGGTCTGTCCTTTGCCTCAAAAGGATTGGTTACCTTTATGCACATTTTCTACTATTATTGTTACTTGCTCATTACAAATTATCTTGCTATCAAACTACTCTATTACTTATAATTTCAACACTTGCTGACATTACTTTGCTGAAAACCACTTGTCATTTCCTTCTGCTCCTCGTTGGGTTTGACACTATTACTTGTCGAAAAGAGCTAAAATTGATCCCCTAAACTTGTGGGTCATCAAGGCTATTTTCTGGCACCGTTGCTGGGGAGTGAAGCGCCTTTGGTAAGTGGAATTTGGTAAGGAAACATTTATATAGTGTGCTGAAATTTACCGTCATGTGTTACTATGGAAAATAATCCTTTGAGGGGTTTGTTCAGGTATCTTCACCTTGATCGGAACCACAATTAGCTACCCCTCAACCTACCGCACCTACTGAAAATATTTAATATGAAATTCCTTCGGGTATGATAGAACAACTGCTAGCTAATCCTTATGCAGGAGACGGAACCGAACATCCTGATATGCACTTGATATATATAGAACAAATTTGTGGATTGTTCAAGCTTGCAGGTTTACCCGGAGATGAATTTATGAAGAAGGGTTTCCCTTTATCTTTGAAGGGAAAAGCATTGGCATGGTATAGGCTATGCGATGATATTGGATCCTGGAATTGAAATATATTGAAATTGGAGTTCCATCAAATTTTTATCCTATGCATCTAGTTCATCGTGATCAGAATTATATATATAATTTTTGGCCTCATGAAGGAGAAATTATTGCTCTAGCTTGGGGTAGGCTTAAGTCAATGTTATATTCGTGCCCCAATCATGAGCTCTCAAGAGAAATTATCATCCAGAATTTTTATGCTCGGCTTTCTCGTAATGATCAAACCATGCTTGATACTTCTTGTGTTGGTTCTTTTATGAAGAAGACTATTGAATTCCGGTGGGATCTTTTGGAAAGAATTAAACGCAACTCTGAAGATTGAGAACTCGATGAAGGTAAAGAGTCAGGTATCAAACTTAAGTATGATTGTGTTAAATCTTTTATGAATATTGATGCTTTTAAAAAATTTAGCTCTAAATATAGACTTGACTCTGAGATAGTAGCCTCCTTTTGTGAATCATTTGCTACTCATGTTGATCTCCTAAAGAGAAGTGGTTTAAATATCACCCACCTATTAAAGAAGAAATTAAAGAACCGGTACCAGTTAAAGAAGAAACTATACTTTACAATGTTGATCCAGTTGTTCCTACTGCTTATATTGAGAAACCACCTTTCCCTGTTAGAATAAAGGAACATGCTAGAGTTGCAACTGTGGACAACAAAAGTTACATTAGAACACCTAAACCTGATGAACAAATTAAAGTAGAACCTATAGAACCTAGTATTGCTATGGTTAAGGATCTCTTGGAAGAAAATGTAGATGTGCATGTTATTTACTTCTGCGAAGAAGCTGCTAGAATTGCCAAACCTGATAAAAAAGATAAACATAGACCTGTTGTTGGAATGCCCGTTGTCTCAATTAAAATAGGAGATCACTGTTATCATGGTTTATGTGACATAGGTGCTAGCGTGAGTGCTATTCCTTATTCCTTATATCAAGAAATTATGAATGACATATCACCCGCAGAGATAGAAGACATAGATGTTACTATTAAACTTGCTAATAGAGACACTATATCACCAATTGGGATTGTTAGAGATGTTGAAGTCTTGTGTGGGAAAATAAAATACCCTACTGATTTTCTTGTTCTTGGTTCGCCACTAGATGACTTTTGTCCCATTATCTTTGGTAGACCTTTCTTGAACACCGTTAATGCTAGAATAGACTGTGAGAAACAAACTGTCGGTGTTAGTTTTGGTGATGAGTCTCATGAGTTTATTTTTTCCAAGTTTAGTAGAAAGCTTCATGAAAAAGAATTGCCTAGTAAAGATGAATTAATCGGTCTTTCTTCTATTGTTGTTCCTCCCACTGATCCACTAGAACAATATTTACTAGACCATGAAAATGATTTACATATGCATGAAAGAAATGAAATAGATAAGATTTTCTTTGAACAACATCCTCTGCTTAAACACAATTTTCCTATTAAAACTCTAGGAGGTCCTCCTCCGCCTAAAGGTGATCCTGTGTTTGAATTAAAACAATTGCCAGACACTTTGAAATATGCTTATCTTGATGAAAAGAAGATATATCCTGTTATTATTAGTGCTAAACTTTCAGAACATGAAGAAGAAAGATTATTGAAAGTGTTGGGAAACGTATCATGCAATTTCAAAAAACTTCCGACAATAACGTAAGATCTATCTAGGAGATGCATAGCAACGAGAGGGGAAGGGTGTGTCTGAAGGAAATATGCCCTAGAGGCAATAATAAAGTTGTTATTTATATTTCCTTATATCATGATAAATGTTTATTATTCATGCTAGAATTGTATTAACCGAAAACTTAGTACATGTGTGAATACATACACAAACAGATTGTCACTAGTATGCCTCTAATTGACTAGCTCGTTGAATCAATGATGGTTATGTTTCCTGACCATAGACATGAGTTGTCATTTGATTAACGGGATCACATCATTGGAGAATGATGTGATTGACTTGACCCGTCCGTTAGCTTAGCACGATGATCGTTTAGTTTGTTTACTACAAAAAAAAGACACTTCCGTGATGATACATGTTTGTCACAGTAGGTCACATTTTCTGTCATGCATGTACATTCATGATAAATTTATGAAAGAATCAAGATAGTCATACATGTGCTGTCGTAGAAGTGTTCCATGACATTACCAAAATTATCATCATGGAAGTGTCCACTTCCATGACGATAAATCGCGCGTCATGGAAGTGCTTTCGTCAAGGGTGACCGACACGTGGCATCCACCGTAACGGAACGCCGTTAACCTACTGGGTCCGGTTTAGGATCCGATAACCCGCTCACAGCCCGAACCAATGAGGATTTTCCACGTGTAAAATTCTCATTGGCCGGAGGAAACACGTGTTCCCTCACTGTTGGGACATATGTCATCCATTCATTGGACAGGAGGCGCCTATGATACATTGACACATGGCACGGCCCAACAGAGGCCCATTCCGGTGAAAAGGCTGGCCCGTTTGACTTGGTCAAAAGGTAACGGGCCGGCCCGCGGAAAGCCTGTTAACAGCCTGTTTGTATATAGCCCATTTACGGCCCGCTAACTCATGGCCTGTTATGGCTTATCCGAATTAAGCCCAGTAGCTTCATCTGGGCCTTCCAATATGATTCCAGCCCATTGTAACTTCCGGCCCATGTATGGCCCATAATGTCTTTCGGCCCAAACGAGAGCATTTGTAACTCTTGGCCCATTAACGACCCATGGTGAATCTGGCCCGCAATGAATAGTGTACCCCTTTATACCCATTAATGGCCCATTATTCCATTGGGCCGTTTCCAACCCATGTTATCTTTCGGCCTTCTCAGGGCCCATTTATTCTTGGGCTCATTTCCATCATTCGATTACTTACGGCCCGTCATTGGCCTTTTCTGCCCGTGGGCCAAATTCAGCCCGCGGTTACAATCGGCCCGTTTGCAGCCCGTTACTCCGTTGGGCTGTTTTCATAACGTCATCAAATATGTCCGATTAATGATAGCCTATTATTGTCGGCCCATGAACAGACAATTCCAAATCTAGCCCGTTCACGACCCATAATGCGGTCTATTATTGGCCCATGTTTGGCCTATCGATCATACGACACGTAGAATGCCCATTGATGCTACGGCCCATAGAAGGCCCATTGATTCTACGGCCCGTAGAAGGCCCATTGATTCTACGGCCCGTAGAAGGCCCATTGATAACCCACAAGTATAGGGGATTGCAACAGCTTTCGAGGGTAGAGTATTCAACCCAAATTTATTGATTCGACACAAGGGGAGCCAAAGAATATTATCAAGTATTAGCAGCTGAGTTGTCAATTCAACCACACCTGGAAACTTAGTATCTGCAGCAAAGTGTTTAGTAGCAAAGTAATATGATAGTGGTGGTAGCGGCAACAAAAGTAAAGACAACAAAAGTAATGTTGTTGGTATTTCATAGTGATTGTAATAGTAGCAGCGGGAAAGTAAATAAGCGAGAACCAGTATATGGAAAACTCGTAGGCACCGGATCAGTGATGGATAATTATGCCGGATGCGGTTCATCATGTAATAGTCATAACATAGGGCGACACAGAACTAGCTCCAATTCATTAATGTAATGTAGGCATGTATTCCGTATATAGTCATACGTGCTTATGGAAAAGAACTTGCATGACATCTTTTGTCCTACCCTCCCGTGGCAGCGGGGTCCTATTGGAAACTAAGGGATATTAAGACCTCCTTTTAATAGAGAACCGGAACAAAGCATTAGCACATAGTGAATACATGAACTCCTCAAACTATGGTCATCACCGGGAGTGGTCCCGATTATTGTCACTTCGGGGTTGCCGGATCATAACACATAGTAGGTGACTATAGACTTGCAAGATAGGATCAAGAACTCACATATATTCATAAAAACATAATAGGTTCAGATCTGAAATCATGGCACTCGGGCCCTAGTGACAAGCATTAAGCATAGCAAAGTCATAACATCAATCTCAGAACATAATGGATACTAGGGATCAAACCCTAACAAAACTAACTCGATTACATGATAAATCTCATCCAACCCATCACCGTCTAGCAAGCCTATGATGGAATTACTCACGCACGGTGGTGAGCATCATGAAATTGGTGATGGAGGATGGTTGATGATGACGACGGCGACGAATCCCCCTCTCCGGAGCCCCGAACGGACTCCAGATCAGCCCTCCCGAGAGGTTTTAGGGCTTGGTGGCGGCTCCGTATCGTAAAACGCAATGATTTCTTCTCTCTGATTTTTTTCTCTCTGAAAGCAAATATATAGAGTTGGAGTTGGCGTCGGAGGGCATCCAGGGGGACCACGAGGTAGGGGGCGCGCCCTAGGGGGAGGCGCCCCCACCCTCGTGAGAAGGGTGTGGGCCCCCTGGTCTTCGTCTTTGGCGAGGATTTTTTTTATTTTTTCTAAGATGTTCCGTTGAGTTTCAGGTCATTCCGAGAATATTTGTTTTCTGCACATAAAACAACATCATGGCAATTCTACTGAAAACAGCATCAGTCCGGGTTAGTTCCATTCAAATCATACAAGTTAGAGTCCAAAACAAGGGCAAAAGTGTTTGGAAAAGTAGATACGACAGAGACGTATCAACTCCCCCAAGCTTAAACCCTTTCTTGTCCTCAAGCAATTCAGTTGACAAACTGAAAGAAAGAAAGAAAAACTTTTACAAACTCTATTTGTTCTTGTTATTGTAACTATGTCAAGCCAGCATTCAAGTTTTCAGCATAGATCATAACTAACCACATTTGCAATAATTCTTAGGTCTCATAATTACTCATATCAATAGCATAATCAATCTAGCAAGCCATAATAATAAATCTCGGATGACAACACTTTCTCAAAACAATCATAATATGATATAACAAGATGGTATCTCGCTAGCCCTTTCTGAGACCGCAAAACATAAATGCAGAGTACCATTAAAGATCAAGGACTGACTACACATTGTAATTCATGGTAAAGGAGATCCAATCATAGTCACACCCAATATAAATTAACAGTGATGAATGCAAATGACGGCTGTTCTCTCCAGCTAGTGCTTTTTAATAAGAGGGTGATGACTCAACATAAAAGTAAATGGATAGGCCCTTCGCAGAGGGAAGCAGGGATTTTTAGAGGTGCCAGAGCTCGGTTTTGAAATAGAGATAATTTGTATTTTGAGCGGTATACTTTCATTGTCAATGTAACAACTAAGAGATGGCGATATCTTCCATGCTAAACACATTATAGGCGGTTCCCAAACAGAATGGTAAAGTTTATACTCCCCCTCCACCAACAAGCATCAATCCATGTCTTGCTCGAAACAATGAGTGCCTCCAACATACATCAGGTCCCAGGGGGAGTTTTGTTTGCAATTAATTTTAATTTAGTTTGCATAAAGCATGGGACTGGGCATCCCGATGACCAGCCATTTTCTCGTGACTGAGGAGCGGAGTCCACTCCTCTTAAGAATAACCCACCTATCACGGAAGATAAGGACAGCCTTGGTTGATACATGAGCTATTCGAGCATACAAAACAGGATGTTTATTTGAAGGTTTAGAGTTTGACACATACAAATTTATTTGGAACGGCAGGTAGATATCGCATATAGGAAGGTATAGTGGACTCATCTAGAATAACTTTGGGGTTTAAGGGATTGGATGCACAAGCAGTATTCCCGCTTAGTACAAGTGAAGGCTAGCAAAAGACTGGGAAGCGACCAACTAGAGAGCGACAACAGCCATGTACATGCATTAAAATTAATAAACATTGGATGCAAGCATGAGTAGGATATAATCCACCACGAACATAAATATCGTGAAGGCTAGGTTGATTTTGTTTCAACTACATGCGTGAACATGTGCCAAGTCAAGTCACTTAAATCATTCAAAGGAGGATACCACCCCATCATACCACATCATAATCATCTCAATAGCATGCTGGCACACAAGGTAAACCATTATAACTCATAGCTAATCAAGCATGCCACAAGCAACTATGATCTCTAATTGTCATTGCAAACATGTTTATTCATAATAAGCTGAATCAAGAACAAGGGACTCATCATATTTACAAAAACAAAAGAGGTCGAGTTCATACCAGCTTTTCTCATCTCAGTCAGTCCATCATATATCATCATAATTGCCTTTCACTTGCACGACCAAACGGTGTGGATAATAATAAGAGTGCACGTGCATTGGACTAAGCTGGAATCTGCGAGCATTCAATAAACAGGAGAAGACAAGGCAATATGGGCTCTTGGTTAAATCAACAATAATGCATATAAGAGCCACTTCAACAATTTAATTATGGTCTTCTCCTACTGACCCCCAAAGAAAAGAAAAGAAATAAAGCTATTTACACGGGAAAGCTCCCAACAAGTAAAATAAGAATGAGAAATATTTTTGGGTTTTCTTTTTAATTATTACTACTACAGCTGAAAAATAAACTACTACTAACTTTTTTGGTTTTTCTTAAGGTTTAACAAACACACAAGAAGAAAGCAGGAAAAAGAAAATAAACTAGCATGGATATTACAATGAAAAAGTATGAGCACCGACATCTAGCAATGAGTGTGTGTGAACATAAATGTAATGTCGGTGAGAAATACGTACTCCCCCAAGCTTAGGCTTTTGGCCTATGTTGGTCTATGGCCACGGCTGGCCTGGCGGATATCCATAATAATAGTTGTTGGGGTCATACTGTGATGAGGAAGAATAGTTGGGATCATACTGATGTGCAGCGATTATCGCCTGCTGAGCTGCAGCATGGAGTCAAGTTGCCTCCGCTCTCCTCTCGTACTCTTCTGCCTCCTCTGTGGTAATAACATATCTTCTTTTTGTCTGTGAATCAAAGAAGGCAGGAGCAGGGAGAGTAATATGGAAAACATGTCATTTATCAAAAATTAAACGATATAAGAGAGGTGATTCAGGCCTCTCGACAAACTGGTGCAAAGCCATAGAGCCATAATCTAAATATGCAGGAGGCAACTCCATATCTCCCTCAGGAATGTCTATCTCAAGACAATGAGCTAAGCGGGTTGCATAAATTCCTCCAAAGAAATCTCCATTATGTCTATTATGATGCAACCTACGAGCTACAATGGCTCCCATATGATAAGATTGGTCTCCTAACACAGCACTCCTAAGAATGCTAAGATCAGGGACACACATGTGACATGCTTCATCCTTAGCATTTATGCATCTACCGTTGAAGAGAGCAAAATAATGTATAGCAGGAAAGTGAATGCTCCCTATGGTAGCCTACGTTATATCTCTAGATTCCCCCATAGTTATACTAGCAAGAAAGTTTCTAAATTCAGATTTAGGGGGGTCCCTAACACTACCCCATGATGGAAGTTTGCAAGCAGAAGTGAAATCCTCTAAGTCCATGGTATAAGATTTGTCATAGAGATCAAACATGACTGAAGAAGAATTATGCGAAGATGAATACTCAAACCTCCTCACAAATGAACTTGTGAGATCATGATACTGGGGGCATTTGTTAGCCTCAAAATCCTCAAGACCGGCATTGCACAAATATGCTTTTAATTCTTCTTTAATTCCCGCACAGTCCATAAAATTTTCCGACGGCCATTCGCAAGGCCGTACTGGAGCGTCTCTTGGTGGATCCTCGTCAGCATCGCGCATAGCAATCCTGGGTCCTTACTTCTTAGAGGAACCACCTTGGAACATCTTCCTAAGCATATTGTTTTTCTCTGAAAAATTCCGAAATTTTTAGTAACTTCAAACAAAAGTGAACCAACTTTAATAAAACTGATAGCAACTAATCCTACAAGTGCCTAGAGCCTATATCAAGCATTAGAACTACTTGGAACCATATAAATTTGACATGCAAGCTCAAGAACATGGTCACCTATGCAGCACAAATTTGCAAAGAATAAAGCACTAGAACAAAAACTAATTGTACCAATGGAGGAGTCACATACCAAGGAACAATCTCCCCAAGCAGTTTTGCGAGTGGTGCTTTGAGCAAGGAGATCGAAAATCACAGCAAAAGTGGCTGGAACTCATGCTTGAGTTGGTTTTTCGGGTTTGTGCGAGACAGAGGAAGAAGATGGGTGCTGGGATAAGTGGAGGAGGGCCATCATGGGCCCAC
>NC_041380.1:351821732-351933657 GCF_002162155.2 Triticum dicoccoides
GGGGGGGGGGGCGCCCACCACCCTCGTGGCCAGGTGGCAGCTCCTCCCGCGGTAATTTTTGTATAGTAAATCCTCAAATATTCCCGAAAAAATCATATTAAATTGGCATGGCATTCTGAGGACTTTTATTTTTGGGATATTTTTATATTGCACGGATAAGTCAGGAAACAGACAGAAAATACTATTTTTACTTTATTTCTACTAATTAGCAGAAAATATAGAGGGTATAGAAGGTTGTGCTTCTAGTTTCATCCATCTCATGCTCATAAAAAAGAATCCACTAACAAGGTTGATCAAGTCTTGTTAACAAACTCATTCCGGTAATCATGAAACCGGAGAAATTTCGAATAACACTAAGTTACCTCAACGGGGATATGCACATCCCCAATAATAAGTATATCATATTTCTTCTTGACAGTAGGAAGAGAAAATTCAAAACCTCCAATTATAATCGATGGCATTTTTCCAATGGAGTTGATACTATGAACTTGAGGTTGTTTCCTCGGAAAGTGTACCGTATGCTCATTACCATTAACATGAAAAGTGACATTGCCTTTGTTGCAATCAATAACAGCCCCTGCAGTATTAAGAAAAGGTCTTCCAAGAATAATAGACATACTATCATCCTCGGGAATATCAAGTATAACAAAGTCCGTTAAAATAGTAACGTTTGCAACTACAACATGCACATCCTCACAAATACCGACAGGTATAGCAGTTTATTTATCAGCCATTTGCAAAGATATTTCAGTAGGTGTTAACTTATTCAAGTCAAGTCTACGATATAAAGAGAGAGGCATAACACTAACACCGGCTCCAAGATCACATAAAGCAGTTTTAATATAATTTCTTTTAATGGAGCAAGGTATAGTAGGTACTCCGGGGTCTCCAAGTTTCTTTGGTATTCAACCCTTAAAAGTATAATTAGCAAGCATGGTGGAAATTTCAGCATCCGGTATCTTTCTTTTATTAGTAATGACATCCTTCATATATTTAGCATAAGGATTTGTTTTGAGCACATCAGTTAATCGCATACGCAAAAAGATAGGCCTAATCATTTCAGCAAAGCGCTCAAAATCCTCATCATCCTTTTTCTTGGATGGTTTGGGAGGAAAATGCATGGGTTTCTGAACCCAAGGTTCCCTTTCTTTACGATGTTTCCTAGCAACAAAGTCTCTTTTATCATAACGTTGATTCTTTGATTGTGGGTTATCAAGATCAACAGCAGGTTCAACTTCTACATCATTGTCATTACTAGGTTGAGCATCATCATGAACATCATTATCAATATTTTCATTAGGTTCATGTTCATTACCAGATTGTGTTTCAGCATCAGACATAGAAATATCATTTGGATTATCAGGTGGTTCAACAATAGGTTCACTAGAAGTTTGCACAGTTCTATCATTTTTCTTTTTCTTCTTTTTAGAAGAACTAGGAACATCAATATTATTTCTCTGAGAATCTTGCTCGATTCTCTTAGGGTGGTCTTCAGGATACAAAGGTTCCTAAGTCATTCTACCAGTTCTAGTAGCCACTCTAACAACATAATCATTTTTCTTACTATTCATTTCATCAAGCACTTCTTTTTGAACCTTAAGTACTTGTTCTACTTGAGTGGTAACCATAGAAGCATGTTTGCTAACAAGTTTAAGTTCACCTTTAATATTAGCCATATAATCACCCAAGCATCTAATCATATAAGCATTTTCTTTTAATTGTCTACCAAAATAAGCATTGAAGTCGTCTTGCTTAAACATACAGTTATCAAACTCATCCAAGCACTGACTAGCAATTTTAGTAGGAGGGACTTCAGCTTTATCATATCTATAGAGAGAATTTACCTTTACTACCTGTGTCAGGATATCGGGATCAGGAGGTTCTTCAGTAAATAAAGAATTGATATCATATGTTTCTTCAACATGCGGTATATTAAGACCATGTATTTCTTCAATAGGAGGTAAATTCTTAACGTCTTCAGCTTTAATACCTTTCTCTTTCATAGATTTCTTTGCCTCTTGCATATCTTCGGGACTGAGAAATAGAACACCTCTCTTCTTCGGAGTTGGTTTAGGAATAGGCTCAGTAATTGGAGCAGCAGTTGGCTCAGGAGCTGGCTCAGGAGGTGCCCAATTATTTTCATTTGTCTACATATTATTCAATAGGATTTCAGCTTCATCCGGTGTTCTTTCCCTGAAAAGAGAACCAGCACAACTATCCAGGTAATCTCTGGAGGCATCGGTTAGTCCATTATAAAAGATATTAAGTATTTCAGGTTTCTTAAGAGGATGATCAGGCAAAGCATTAAGTAACTTGAGAAGCCTCCCCCAAGCTTGTGGGAGACTCTCTTCTTTAATTTGCACGAAGTTGTATATTTCTCTCAAAGCAGCTTGTCTCTTATGAGCAGGGAAATATTTAGCAGAGAAGTAATAAATCATATCCTGGGGACTACGCACACAACCAGGATCAAGAGAAATAAACCATATCTTAGCATCACCCTTTAATTAGAATGGAAATATTTTTGAGTATATAAAAGTAATGCGATCTCTCATCATTAGTGAACAGGGCAGCTATATCATTTAACTTAGTAAGATGTGCCACAACAGTTTCAGATTCATAGTCATAAAACGGACCAGATTCAACCAAAGTAATTATATCAGGATCAACAGAGAATTCATAATCCTTATCAGGAACACATATAGGTGAAGTAGCAAAAGTAGGGTCGGGTTTCATTTTATCTCTAAGTGATTCTTTGTTCCATTTAACTAATAACCTCTTAAGCTCATATCTATCTTTGCAAGCTAAAATAGCGGCAGAAGATTCCATATCAAAAAGATAACCCTCAGGAATAACATGCATATTTTCATCATCACTATCATCATCGTATTCAGATTCAATAATTTCTTTTTCTCTAGCCCTAGCAATTTGTTCATCAAGAAATTCACCAAGGGGCACAGTAGTATTAGGCATAGAAGCAGTTTCATCATAAGTATCATGCATAGCAGAAGTGGCATCATCAATAACATGCGACATATCAGAACGAATAGCAGAAGCAGGTGTAGGTGTCGCAAACTTACTCATAACAGAAGGTGAATCAAGTGCAGAGCTAGATGGCAGTTCCTTACCTCCCCTCGTAGTTGAGGGATAGATCTTGGTTTTTGGATCTCTCAAGTTCTTCATAGTGATAAGCAGATATAAATCCCAAGTGACTCAAATAATAGAGCTATGCTCCCCGGCAACGGCGCCAGAAATTTGTCTTGATAACCCACAAGTATAGCGGATCACAACAGCTTTAGAGGGTAGAGTATTCAACCCAAATTTATTGATTCGACATAAGGGGAGACAAAGAATATTCTCAAGTATTAGCAGCTGAGTTGTCAATTCAAGCACACCTGGAAACTTATTATCTGCAGCAAAGTGTTTAGTAGTAAAGTAATATGATAGTGGTGGTAGCGGCAACAAAAGTAAAGACAACAAAAGTAATGTTTTTGGTATTTTGTAGTGATTGTAATAGTAGCAGCGGGAAAGTAAATAAGCGAGAACCAGTATATGGAAAACTCGTAGGCACCAGATCAATGATGGATAATTATGCCGGATGCGGTTCATCATGTAATAGTCATAACATAGGGCGACACAGAACTAGCTCCAATTCATCAATGTAATGTAGGCATGTATTCCGTATAGTCATACGTGCTTATGGAAAAGAACTTGCATGACATCTTTTGTCCTACCCTCCCGTGGCAGCGGGGTCCTATTGGAAACTAAGGGATATTAAGGCCTCCTTTTAATAGAGAAGCGGAACAAAGCATTAGCACATAGTGAATACATGAACTCCTCAAACTATGGTCATCACCGGGAGTGGTCCCGATTATTGTCACTTCGGGGTTGCCGGATCATAACACATAGTAGGTGACTATAGACTTGCAAGATAGGATCAAGAACTCACATATATTCATAAAAACATAATAGGTTCAGATCTGAAATCATGGCACTCGGGCCCTAGTGACAAGCATTAAGCATAGCAAAGTCATAGCAACATCAATCTCAGAACATAATGGATACTAGGGATCAAACCCTAACAAAACTAACTCGATCAAATGATAAATCTCATACAACCCATCACCGTCCAGCAAGCCTACGATGGAATTACTCACGCACGGCGGTGAGCATCATGAAATTGGTGATGGAGGATGGTTGATGATGACGACGGCGACGAATCCCCCTCTCCGGAGCCCCGAACGGACTCCAGATCAGCCCTCCCGAGAGGTTTTAGGGCTCGGTGGTGGCTCCGTATCGTAAAACGCGATGATTTCTTCTCTCTGATTTTTCTCTCTCCGAAAGAAAATATATAGAGTTGGAGTTGGCGTCGGAGGGCATCCAGGGGGCCCACGAGGTAGAGGGCGCGCCCTAGGGGGGGGGCGCCCCCACCCTCGTGAGAAGGGTGTGGGCCCCCTGGTCTTCATCTTTGGCGAGGATTTTTTATTATTTTTTCTAAGATGTTCCGTGGAGTTTCAGGTCATTCCGAGAATATTTGTTTTCTGCACATAAAACAACATCATGGCAATTCTGCTGAAAACAGCGTCAGTCCGGGTTAGTTCCATTCAAATCATATAAGTTAGAGTCCAAAACAAGGGCAAAAGTGTTTGGAAAAGTAGATACGACGGAGACGTATCACCCATTCTTTCTACGGCCCTAAGAAGGCCCATTGCTTCTACGTCCCGTGGGAGGCCCATGGTAACTACAGTAAATATGTAGCCCATGGTTATTGTGGCCTAGTTTTAAAAAATAGATTATTGCGGGCACTAGCAAACCGCGGAAGAAGAACATCACTGACTACAAGCAAACAAATAAACAAGACAACAAGGAAATAAATAAGCAAGCAACTTACACTAGGCTATCACGGCTATTACACATATTACATCCACTAGGCATCGAAGTTCGCCACTAGTGCAAATATAGGGAACAAAAAAGCATATCATATACACTGGTTGTCAAAGTTGGCGACCAGTGCAAATAAACGCCGCAGCGAAACAAGTCCAGAACTGAAACCACTTCAGAAGATCTCAAGAAACAATATCCTGGGTATCCATAATGCTGGCAAGATGCTTAGCAAGCTTATTAACTTTCTCTTGTTTGGCGCTTAAATCCTCCAGCGCTTGCTGTTGCACCAGAAAGTATGCATCTGAATTATGCAGGGACTTTCTTAGTCCTTCAGCTTCCCGTCGCAGCACATCTGATCGTTGTCTTTCAACTTGAAGTTGAGACTCAAGAAGACGAACTGATTCAGGCAGCGAGTTCGAAGAGCTTGTGCCAGCAATAGCGGCCAGTAACTCGAACACTACATCAAGACATGACTTTTGGGTTCTCTCACTGTCGTCAAGGTAGTTTTTATCAGCTTTCTTGGAGACCAACAGGGATGTATCACTATCTTGAAGCTTATCTGTAGTACTTCCTTTACCATTGCATAACGGGGTACTATTCTCCAATATTTTGTCCGCATTCTAAAAGAGAAACAAGCAGACACATCACATGTTTACCATGTTGTATATGAAACTCATTTTGGTAAATCAGTTCAGTAGTAAAGTGCACAGGATAACAACATGAAACAAACATATATCTATGTACCATGGTCACTTTATGGTCTATATCATTCTAGTTTTTGTTGCCAAATCAAGATAGAGGCACAGTTCAAATAATATTTGTTCAAGACAAAGCAAAATAGATAGAATATAAGTGTGGGAAACTATAGAGCAATAACAACACTTGTAATGTGCATGACATGAGAAAATAACTGTTTATTCAATTGAAACTGAAATCAACGTAGAGCAAGTTACAATAGCAAACCAGTTAAAGAAACAGGTTTAAAACATACCTGTTGCGCCATTGGAGTTTCAATTCCATCCTTTAAATTTGAAAATAGTTGGTCTGACTAAATACAGTGATGCAAGAGCAAAGGAGTATGAACCATAGCTACAGAACCTGACCTGAGAACAATTCTTCTTATCCTTTAAGAGTTGAGTTGGGATTCAGAGTGGTGGTCCTCGTGCTTTTGGCACTGTAGTTCCCTTACTAACTGCTCGTGTTTGGGTGCTCTGCGATGGAGACGGTGCTCTGTCAACTGGAACTGGGTTACTATCTGCTGGGGTTGGGGTTAGAAGGGTTGTAGCTGGTTCTCTGTCCAACTGGGTAGGGGTACAGTCTGCGAGAGTCTGGGTTATGTGTGGTGGGACTGGTTCTTGGGCAAGTACAACCGTGGTTCTATCTGCATCAACTGGTAGCACTATCTTTTCTGAAGACCGTGCTGTTACTCCCTTAGATACTGCCATCACCCTCTCCAATTCAAATGGCTGATAAACAAGAAAATTAATTGAATGTATAGACATTGTATGATAGACAAGTGTAGTGGATAGTGGGGAATAAAAGAGGGCATGAAATAATTCACATTTATGTTGTCTAACCAAACAGGATAGCATGACACAATTTCACATATATGATGGCTAACTAAACAGGATAGCATGACACAATTTCACATATATGATGGCTAACTAAACAGGATGACATGATATAACTATATAATGTGTTTATTAAATAGGTTGGCATGCCATAATTCACATACATGTCGCCTATGGAAACATGATAGCATGATATAATTCCCGGATAGAATGACATAATTCAAAATATGATGACTGTAAACACTAAACAGGATGAGATGATATAACTATATGATGTCTTTATTAAATGAGTTGCCATGCCATAATTCAGATAGATGGTGTGTATGTAAACATGATGGCATGATATAATTCAAATATATGATTTATATAGTAAGTAGATGGCAATCCATATATGATGTAAAAACTAAGCAATGCAAGACAACATGCATGACATGGGTAATATAACCCTGCCAAGTTTGAGCATAGACCTCAGGAGGGAAATAGGACTGATCATCAGTCTCTGAATCCTCCTCTAAGGAGCTCTATGTATCCAGCAAGATGTCTGCTTTAGCAGGTAGCATTATCTGCTCTGAATACCTTGTTTTCACTCCAAATACTTCCATCATCGCTTTAAATGGCCGATGCACATGAAGAGTAGTTGAATATACAAACGTTGTCGACAAATGGAACATGTAATACAAAAAAAATGATAGCATGATATAATTCACATACATGATGATTGGCTCAACAGCATGGCATTGCATAATTCACATATATAATGCCTTTGCAACAAGATAGCATTGCATAATTCACATATATAATGTCTTGCAACAAGATGGCAATGCATAATTCACATATATGGTAATTAGACACTAAATAGGTGACATTCACGCAAAGCATGTCTAAACTAATCAAATGACATAGCAATGCAAGACACCATGCGCACGATATGAGCAACATAACCCTGCCAAGTTAGAGCATACACCTCGGGGGGGGGGATAGGACTGGTCATCTATCTCTGAATCCTCCTCTGAGGAGCTATCCGTAACCAGCGAGATATGCGCTTCGTCAGATAGCATAGTCTGCTTTGAAGACCTTGTTTTCACTCCAGAATTTTCCATCACCGTGTCAAATGGCTGATGCACACAAAGAGTAGTTGAATGTACTAAGGTTGTTGACAAATGTAATACGTAACGAAAAAAGGATGGCTTGATATAATTCACATATAAGATGACTGGCTAAGCAGGATGGCATTGCAAAATTCACATATATGATGCCTGTCTAAACAATATGGCATTGCATAATTCACATAAACGATGAATAAACTAAACAGATGACATTCACATAAAGCATGTCTAAACTAAGCAGTTGACATATTTGATGTATAAAGTAAGCAATGCAAGGCATCATATGCATGATATAACCAACATCAGCATGCCAAGTTAGAGAGAAGACCTCAGGGGGTAAATAGGAGTGGTCTTCCCCTTCTAAATCCCCCTCAGAACAGATATCTTCCTCTCGATTACAATCCGAAATGGGTGGGGGGGGGCTGCCTTTGCGCCTACCATGGAGCGGCGTCTGTATGAAATTTTATTACCATGCAAGGCTCATCTCTTTTACTCTACATGTTCAGTTCCATTGTGTACAATAATTGACATGCATAGGAATAAAACATAGTGAGATTATGTAAGGAGTGCATGCAGAAATCCAGAGTGATGGTAGCAACCTGTGGGTAGACCCAAAACCAATGATAGCAGGCAGATAATGGCTTCAGTTAAAAAAATACAGATAATGGCTTCTTTACTGTTTGTTTCCCACCCAACATGAAACTCATAATAGACACCAGAGATTAACCAGATAGTAGATCGATACTATTGATTGTGGCCCCAATATGTACCCCACAACCATTTAAAAACTCAAGTTTGACCATTAGTTTGGAGCTGAGTCTAATCAGTGAACAGGACGATAAAGTAGCATGTAATATTAAGCGATGCATAACGTAAGTAGACATGAAAGAGTGCGACCTCTCTTGCGGACCCGTGTAGTCCTCGAGGTCATTTTCTCGGTTGATGATGGTAATGTAGTTGTCATGGCTGCCGGCGGCGGGGAAGAAGATCCGAGGTGGTGAAAGACAGTCTGGAGGCCGGATCCCTGCTGTGCTGGACCCTTATGTCGTTGGAGCAGCTGAGCTTGGGTGGACGATGGCGCAGCAGGAGCGGGACAAACCACACAAGATTTTCTTTCACAACTATTTGTAAGAGAAGTAATTCTGCAAGGGCTCGTTTGAATTGGGGGATTCTAACAACGCATGGATAGGAAATACACAATGATAGGATAAGAATGCACGTGCAAAACAGATAATTTAAAAACACATGATTTCTGCCAATCTGGGTGTTTGGTTCACAAAAATTGGAAGATCACAGGATGCAAAGAAGCATGGTGAGATTAAGTCAAACCACAAGAAAATGTACGGTTATAATGCTATTATGCTACTATCTCTTAGTCTTGTCCTTCATGAATAGGAATTTGAAAAGGAGGACAAGTGGAAATTAAAATTCGTATGGTTTTTCTTTCAAGGAGACACTAAAGGAACAAATCCTACAATTTTCCTTTGCTCCATTCCTTTGAACCAAATGCATGAATAGTAGTACCATAGGAAACTTTCCAATTTCTATGTTTTTCCTTCACTTTTCCTTTCAAGCACTGGCGATTCTAGTAGGCAGGCTTGAGCAAGGAAAAGCTACACTCAAAAAATGTTTTTGTGCTACTTGCCTACTTCTACTACTTTGGACCCAGGCCACTACCGTACTAGCTCAACTCCCAGGGCCATCGACAAATGACAGCTCAAACACGCATAGATAAATAATGATGGCGTTCAAGAGAGTCCATCACGGATAGCTAAGTTGCCTGGTACCTCACTGCGTGTCATATAGTAGGAGAAACTAATCATATTTCATGTTACTGCATGTGCTCAGTGGACAATATATATAACATGTAGAGTAAAAAAGAGATGCAACAAGTGTACAACCTCTTTGGGGAAGCCATGTTGATCTCAGCGTGATTGGGTTGGTTGGTGGGGATGATCCGACTAACTTGGCTATCGGAGGAGGGGAAGAAGATCTTAGGCGTCTGGAGATGGAGCCCGGGGTACTACTCCGCTGTGATGGAGGGTTTCATTGTTGGAGCAGCTCCGGTGAGTTGTACGACGCCGAGGCTGAAGCAGGACAAGAGAGACAACATTAACCTGAGTGGAATTCTAATAGCATCTCCAATAGATGACGTAAAATACATAACCACAAAGTGCTAGATGTAAAATACATCAGCCGCTCATCTCTGAACTTTACTATTGAAACTGAATTTAACTGTCGATACTGAACTTAACTGTCGAAACTGAATTTTACTGTCGAAACTGAATTTTACTGTCAAAACTGAACACACTAGCTAGTAGCAGAAAAGCAGTAGCAGCAGCATGTGCGAGAGCCGGGGCAGCTGGTCGTGTAGCAGCATTAGGTGAGGCTACCCTAAGCCGCTATCCACCACCGGCCGAACAGCCGCCCCCGTCCCTCGTGGACGGCGATGCGCCGCCCCGCCCACCCCGAAACCACTCCCCACCGCTGGTCCGCCGCTGCCCCGACCATCCCTCTAGGCCCCCCCGTGTCGAGCTTTTTCTCCGGCAATCCTCACGCCACCGCCCCACCACCGCAGGTGACCACCGCCCTGATGTCTACTACACAACCTTCTTCTTGTAGACGTTGTTGGGCCTCCAAGTGCAGAGGTTTGTAGGACAGTAGCAAATTTCCCTCAAGTGGATGACCTAAGGTTTATCAATCCATAGGAGGCGTAGGATGAAGATGGTCTCTCTCAAGCAACCCTGCAACCAAATAACAAAGAGTCTCTTGTGTACCTAACACACCCAATACAATGGTAAATTGTATAGGTGCACTAGTTCGGCGAAGAGATGGTGATACAAGTGCAATATGGATGGTATATAATGGTTTTTGTAATCTGAAAATATAAAAACAGCAAGGTAACTAATGATAAAAGTGAGCACAAACGGTATTGCAATATGTTAAAACAAGGCCTAGGGTTCATACTTTCACTAGTGCAAGTTCTCTCAACAATAATAACATAATAGGATCATATAACCATCCCTCAACATGCAATAGAGAGTCACCCCAAAGTCACTAATAGCGGAGAACAAACGAAGAGATTATGGTAGGGTACGAAATCACCTCAAAGTTATCCTTTCTGATCGATCTATTCAAGAGTCCATAGTAAAATAACACGAAGCTATTCTTTCCGTTCAATCTATCCTAGAGTTTGTACTAGAATAACACCTTAAGACACAAATCAATCAAAACCCTAATGTCACCTAGATACTCCAATGTCACCTCAAGTATCCGTGGGTATGATTATACGATATGCATCACACAATCTCAGATTCATCTATTCAAACCAATACAAAGAACTTCAAAGAGTGCCCCAAAGATTCTACCGGAGAGTCAAGACGAAAATGTGTGCCAACCCCTATGCATAGGTTCATGGGAGGAACCCGCAAGTTGATCACCAAAACATACATCAAGTGGATCAATAGAATACTCCATTGTCACCACGGGTATCCCACGCAAGACATACATCAAGTGTTCTCAAATCCTTAAAGACTCAATCCGATAAGATAACTTCAAAGGGAAAACTCAATCCATTACAAGAGAGTAGAGGGGGAGAAACATCATAAGATCCAACTATAATAGCAAAGCTCGCGATACATCAAGATCGTACCACCTCAAGAACACGAGAGAGAGAGAGAGATCAAACACATAGCTACTGGTACATACCCCCAGCCCTGAGGGAAAACTACTCCCTCCTCGTCATGGAGAGCACCGGGATGATGAAGATGGCCACCGGAGAGGGATTCCCCCTCCGGCAGGGTGCCGGAACGGGTCTAGATTGGTTTTCGGTGGCTATGGAGGCTTATGGCGGTAGAACTCCCGATCTATTCTGCTCCCCGATGGTTTTAGGGTATACTGGTATATATAGGAGGAAGAAATACGTCAGGGGAGCCACAAGGGGCCCACGAGGGTGGAGGGCGCGCCCAGGGAGGGTGGGCGCGCCCCTGCCTCGTTCCCTCCCTGTTGCTTCCCTTACGTACACCCCAAGTCTTCTGGATTGCTTCTGTTCCAAAAATAACTCCCCCGAAGGTTTCATTCCGTTTGGACTCTGTTTGATATTCCTTTTCTACGAAACACTGAAACAAGGAAAAAAATAGAAACTGGCACTGGGCACTGGGTTAATAGGTTAGTCCCAAAAATAATATAAAAGTGTTTAGCAAAGCCCATAAACATCCAAAACAGATAATATAATTGCATGAATACTTCATAAATTATAGATACGTTGGAGACGTATCAGCATCTCCAAGCTTAATTCTTGCTCGCCCTCGAGTAGGTAAATGATAAAAGAAATAATTTATGAAGTGTGAATGCTAGCGGGTGCACAAGTTTGATCAATGATAATTTCAATCACCTTTTCTAGCATCATTATACATCATAACAGTAGCTCATCTCATAAAGCTTCTCATGATCAAGTAACAAGCTATTCACAAGTTAAAGTATAGATCAGAAACTTTCTTGAAAACTAACAAACCGTGCTATTAGTCATCAAACAATTACAATTCATCTTATTTTCAGGAAGAGTCCATGTTAGAGCTTTGATTTAGCAAACTCCACATACTCAACTATCATTTAGTCTTTCACAATTGCTAACACCCACGCGATATTTATGGGTTCAAAGTTTTAATCAAACACAGAGAAAGATAGGGGCTTATAGATTCGCCTCCCAACCTTTTAGCTCAAGGGTAATGTCAACAATAATAGTTCATGATGCCTTACATCCAATTGGATATATATATCGGAATCTTTCCAACATGAGGTGCTTGCCAAAGGGTAAAATGAAAAAAGGGAAAGGTGAAGATCACCATGACTCTTGCATAAGGTAAAAGACAATAATAAAAGATAGGCCCTTTGCAGAGGGAAGCAGAGGTTGCCATGCGCTTTTATAGTTGGATGCACAAAATCTTAATGCGGGGGAACATCACTTTATATTGCCACTTGTGATAGGGACCTTTATTATGCAGTCCGTCGCTTTTATTGCTTCCATATCACAAGATCGTATAAAGCTTATTTTCTCCACACTAAAAGATCATACATATTTAGAGAGAAAATTTTATTGCATGCACCGATGACAACTTACTTAAAGGATCTTACTCAATCCATAGGTAGGTATGGTGGACTCTCATGGCAATACTGGTTTAAGGGATGTTTGGAAGCACAAGTAGTATTTCTACTTGGTGCAAAGAATTTGGCTAGCATGAGGGGGAAAGGCAAGCTCAACGTGTTGGGCAATCCATGACAATGTACTTATTTCGAATGTAAGAAAACATAACCCAATATGTTGTCTTCCTTGTCCAACATCAACCTTTTTTAGCATGTCATATTTTAATGAGTGCTCACATTTACAAAAGATGTCCAAGATAGTATATTTGTATGTGAAATCTCTCTTCCTTCAATATTCTTTCATGAATTGTTCAAGTGACCAATACAATGTTTGCTAACCTTCAATAAATTTACCACCTCTACTTCTTATATGTAAAGTCATTACTCCCCATGGGATAAGCATATGAAACAAATATAATTTCAGATTTATGACATTCAAATCATTCAACCATTTACTCATAGGATATAAGTGAGGCACACGAGTAAATGACAAACTACTCCAAAAAGATATACGTGAAGATCAATGAGTAGTTAAATAATTATGTAGCTATGTGAAGACTCTTTCTCATTTAAGAATTTCAGATCTGGATATTTTATTCAAACAGCAATCAAAAAAAGTAAAATGACATTCTAAGAATGGCAAACATCATGTGAAGAAGCAAAAACTTAGGATCAACCGAAACTAACCGATAATTGTTGAAGAAGAAAGGTGGGATGCCAACCGGGGCATCCCCAAGCTTAGATGCTTGAGACTTCTTGAAATATTATCTTGGGATGCCTTGGGCATCCCCAAGCTGGAGCTTTTGTGTCTCCTTAATTCCTCTCATATCACGGTCTTCCTAAATCTCAAAAGCTTCATCCACACAAAACTCAACAAGGACTCGTGAGATAAGTTAGTATAAACCAATGCAAAAACCTTATCATACTCTAATGTAGCAAATCACTAAAATTATTATTCAACATTGCATACTAAATGCCTCTGCATATTTTATAGTCTATCCTCAAATAGAATCGTTAAAGAAGCAAACATATGCAAACAATGCAAACATAACAGCAATCTGCCTAAACAGGACAGTCTGTAAAGAGTGCAGCAAGATCCATACTTCCTTACCTCCAAAAATTATGAAAGAAAATTCCCACTGTAGTAAATTTATCAGATCTTATTATACAAAATTTTCAACATTTTATCATATTCTGACTTTTCTAGGGAATTTTTGCAACAGCGGTAAACTTTCTGTTTTCAAACAGCAACATGTGGACTTGTAAAATAGGCATAGTAAAGGCTATCAATGCCACTTTTATTGAAATAAAAGATGCAAAACATTTTTCTAAATAACATCAAGCAAATCCTAATTAAATAAATTGACGCTCCAAGCAAAACACATATCATGTGGTGGATAAAAATATAGCTCCAAGTAAAGTTACCGATGAACAAAGGCGAAAGAGGGGATGCCTTCCGGGGCATCCCCAAGCTTAGGCTCTTGGTTGTCCTTTAGTATTTAATTGTTCTGCCTTGGGCATCCCCAAGCTTAGGCTCTTGCCACTCCTTATTCCATAATCCATCGAATCTTTACCCAAAACTTGAAAACTTCACAATACAAAACTTAACAGAAAACTCGTAAGCTCCGTTAGCGAAAGAAAACAAAACACCACTTCAAGGTACTGTAATGAACTCATTATTTATTTATATTGGTATTAAACCTACTGTATTACAACTTCTCTATGGTTTATAAACTCTTTTACTAGCCATAGATTCATCAAAATAAGCAAACAACACACGAAAAACAGAATCTGTTAAAAACAGAACAGTCTGTAGTAATATGTAGCTAACGCAAGTTATGGTACCCCAAAAATTCTAAAATAAATTTCTGGACGTGAGTAATTTATCTATTAATCATATGCAAAAAGAATTAACTAAATATCACTCTCCAATAAAAAATATCAGCAATTCTCGTGAGCGCTAAAGTTTCTGTTTTTTACAGCAAGATCAACAAGACTTTCCCCAAGTCTTCCCAACGGTTCTACTTGGCACAAACAATAATTAAAACATAAAAACTCAATCATAACAGAGGCTAGATAAATTATTTATTACTAAACAGTAGAAAAAAGTAAGGAACAAAAATAAAGTTGGGTTGCCTCCCAACAAGCGCTATCTTTTAACGCCCCTAGCTAGGCATGATGATTTCAATGATGCTCACATAAAAGATAATAATTGTAACATAAAGAGAGCATAATTAAGAATATGACTAGCACATTTAATTCTAACCCACTTCCTATGCATAGGGATTTTGTGAGCGAACAACTTGTGGGAACAAGAATCAACTTGCATAGGAAGGTAAAACAAGCATAACTTCAAAATTTTAAGCACATAGAGAGGAAACTTGATATTATTGCAACTCCTACAAGCATATATTCCTCCCTCATAATAATTTTCAGTAGCATCATGAATGAATTTAACAATATAACCAGCACCTAGAGCATTCTTTTCATGATCTACAAGCATAGAAAATTTACTACTCTCTACATAAGCAAAATTCTTCTCATGAATAATAGTGGGAGCAAACTCAACAAAATAATTATCATATGAGGCATAATCCAATTGAAAACTAAAATCATGATGACAAGTTTCATAGATATCATTATTATTTATAGCATACATGTCATCACAATAATCATCATAGATAGGAGGCATGCTTTCATCATAATAAATTTGCTCATCAAAACTTGGGGGATAAAAAAATATCATCTTCATCAAATATAGCTTCCCCAAGCTTGTGGCTTTGCATATCATTAGCATCATGGATATTCAAGGAATTCATACTAACAACATGGCGATCATGCTCATCATTCAAATATTTAGTGCCAAACATTTTAATGCATTTTTCTTCTAACACTTTGGCACAATTTTCCTTTCCATCATACTCACGAAAGATATTAAAAAGATGAAGCGTATGAGGCAAACTCAGTTCCATTTTTTTGTAGTTTCCTTTTGTAAACTAAACTAGTGCTAAAACAAGAAACAAAAAGATATTGCAAGATCTAAAATATACCTTCAAGCGCTAACCTCCCCGGCAACGGCGCCAGAAAAGAGCTTGATGTCTACTACACAACCTTCTTCTTGTAGACGTTGTTGGGCCTCCAAGTGCAGAGGTTTGTAGGACAGTAGCAAATTTCCCTCAAGTGGATGACCTAAGGTTTATCAATCTGTAGGAGGCGTAGGATAAAGATGGTCTCTCTCAAGCAACCCTGCAACCAAATAACAAAGAGTCTCTTGTGTCCCCAACACACCCAATACAATGGTAAATTGTATAGGTGCACTAGTTCGGCGAAGAGATGGTGATACAAGTGCAATATGGATGGTAGATAATGGTTTTTGTAATATGAAAATATAAAAACAACAAGGTAACTAATGATAAATGTGAGCACAAACGGTATTGCAATGTGTTAAAACAAGGCCTATGGTTCATACTTTCACTAGTGCAAGTTCTCTCAACAATAATAACATAATTGGATCACATAACTATCCCTCAACATGCAACGAAGAGTCACTCCAAAGTCACTAATATCGGAGAACAAACGAAGAGATTATGGTAGGGTACGAAACCACCTCAAAGTTATCCTTTCTGATCGATCTATTCAAGAGTCCGTAGTAAAATAACACGAAGCTATTCTTTATGTTCAATCTATCCTAGAGTTCGTACAAGAATAACACCTTAAGACACAAATCAATCAAAACCCTAATGTCACCTAGATACTCCAATGCCATCTCAAGTATCCGTGGGTATGATTATACGATATGCATCACACAATCTCAGATTCATCTATTCAAACCAACACAAAGAACTTCAAAGAGTGCCCCAAAGATTCTACCGGAGAGTCAAGATGAAAACGTGCGCCAACCCCTATGCATAGGTTCATGGGCGGAACCCGCAAGTTGATCACCAAAACATACATCAAGTGGATCAATAGAATACCCCATTGTCACCATGGGTATCCCATGCAAGACATACATCAAGTGTTCTCAAATGCTTAAAGACTCAATCCGATAAGATAACTTCAAAGGGAAAACTTAATCCATTACAAGAGAGTAGAGGGGGAGAAACATCATAATATCCAACTATAATAGCAAAGCTCGCGATACATCAAGATCGTACCACCTCAAGAACACGAGAGAGAGAGATCAAACACATAGCTACTGGTACATACCCTCAGCCCCGAGGGAGAACTACTTCCTCCTCATCATGGAGAGCACCGGGATGATGAAGATGTCCACCGCACAGGGATTCCCCCTCCGGCAGGGTGCCGAAACGGGTCTAGATTGGTTTTCGGTGGCTACAGAGGCTTCTGGCAGCGGAACTCCCAATCTATTCTGCTCCCCGATGGTTTTAGGGTATATTGGTATATATAGGAAGAAGAAATACATCAAGGGAGCCACGAGGGGCCCACGAGGGTGGAGGGCAAGCCCAGGGGGGTGGGCGCCCCCTGCCTCGTGCCTTCCTTGTTGCTTCCCTTACGTACACCCCAAGTCTTCTGGATTGCTTCCGTTCCAAAAATAACTCTCCCGAAGGTTTCATTCCGTTTGGGCTCCGTTTGATATTCCTTTTCTGCGAAACACTGAAACAAGGGAAAAAGCAGAAACTGGCACTGGGCTCTGGGTTAATAGGTTAGTCCCAAAAATAATATAAAAGTGTTTAGTAAAGCCCATAAACATCCAAAACAGATAATATAATAGCATGAATACTTCATTAATTATAGATACGTTGGAGACAAATCATGCCCCCACCTTGAACCCTAAGATATATAGTGGGGTACCTCTCCGGCGAGCCCCCCTCCCCGCTGCGGCTGGTTCTTCCTTAACTCCAGCGAGCCCTGTCGGTGTCAAAACCGGCGGATCTCAGGTAGGGGGTGCCGAACTGTGCGTCTAAGGTTGATGGTAACACGAGACATGGAACACAATGTTTACCCAGGTTTGGGCCCTCTTAATGGAGGTAAAACCCTACGTCCTGCTAGATTAATATTGATGAGTATGGGGGTTACAAGAGTTGATATACCACGAGATCATAATGGCTAAAACCCTAGAAGTCTAGCCTATCTGATTATGATTGTCCTCCTCTATGGACTAAGCCCGCCGGTTTATATAGACACCGAGGGGGTCTAGGGTTGTACAAAGTCGGTTACAGAGAAAGGAATCTTCATATTGGGACGCCAAGCTTGCCTTCCACGCCAAGGAGAGTCCCGTCCGGACACGGGAGATAATCTTTGGTCTGATATCTTTATAGCCCATCAGTCCGGCCCACGTACCATAGTCCGGACACCCGATGACTCCCTAGTCCAGGACTCCCTCAGTAGCCCCTGAACCAGGCTTCAATGACGAGGTGTTCGGCGCGCAAACTGGCTTCGACATTGCAAGGCGGGTTCCTCCTCCGAATACTCCAACACAGTCTTCGGACGCAACGAACGTGTCCAGTTCTGCAAAACAAATTCCACACACAACCGTAGAGAGTATAATATATTTGGAGTCCAATTCGCAGACAACTATCGGTAATGTGACACCACGTCACCACCCGGTCATTATTTCGAACCATTTTTTAGCCTGCCGCTTGGAGATGCGGTCTCATTGGCACGTCTTGTCAAAGCAGAGATCGTGTCCCCTTATTGCGGGATTCTCATCAATACGGGCGTGGGAAATCCAACCGCGCCATTCGCACGGCTCTTGGGAACAGGCGAGTTTCAAGGCAAGTGGGGAGGCGCTTGATATTCACCGCCTTTATAAGGAGATAAGGCTTCCCTTCTTTCACCCACGCCTTCTCCTTCTCTTCGCCCCATTCTCAAGCTCCGTTACCCGATTCCTCATATTTTCCGCCTCAAGGAAGCACTCGACCATGTCCGGATCTGGAGCGCAAGGCAAATGGATGGCCTCCTCCATCAAGGAGAAGGACATCACCAAGCTTCGGGAGGCCGGGTATCTAGCGAAGGAAATCACCCATCGGCTTCCGGCCAAGGGGCAAGTCGTCCCCACCCCGAAGCCTAATGAGAGGGTGGTGTTTATCCCCCATTTCATCCACGGGTTAGGGTTTCCTCTCCACCCTTTTGTCCGTGGACTCATGTTTTATTACGGGCTAGATTTCCATGATCTAGCTGCAAACTCCTTCCTCAACATCTCAACATTCATTGTTGTGTGTGAGGCATTCCTCCGCATTCCACCCCACTTCGGACAGTGGCTCAAGATCTTCAACGTGAAGCCAAAGGTGGTGGATGGCCAACACGCGGAGTGCAGAGGCGCCATGGTGAGCAAGCTGTCCAACGTCACATGGCCCAAGGGTACTTTTGTGGAGACTGTCAAAGAGTGGCAGAAACTGTGGTTCTATATCACAGAGCCCCACGATACCACCTGGGCCGCGGCTCCCGAATTCAAGTCTGGAGCTCCAATGCGACTCACCTCATGGATAGAGAAGGGCCCGAATTGGTCCTCATCGGACGAGCTGACCGTGCTACAAACGCGCATCCAGAGTATGGTAGACAAAAACACCAAGCTCGTCAATGTGATCCAGGTGATGTTAGTTCGACGGATCCTCCCATGCCAAAACTGGACTTGCCCTTTGTGAGAATTCGATCCGGAGAAGCACCGGACCATGGAGAGGCTCTTTAGAACCACACATGAAGATATCTGGAAGTTGCTCTTCAAGGGCAATGAGACAACGCCGAAGACAGACGAGGACCGCGAGCACGATCTGGCCCATCCTACCAGTGTGGTAAGTCTTTTGCGTTTCCAGGTGTATCCTCTACTTGCTTATTCAAGGAACATACCTAAACTCCACTAGTTATATTTTTAGGTATGGATAGAGAAAGCGGAGCGGATTAAGTGTCCGGCTCCGCTGCCCGAGGAACCAGCCATCCCTCTTCTAACCAAGATGCTGGTTCCGGCGCCTTACCAGGCGCCAGAGAAGAAGGCCCAGAAGAAGGCCAAGGGGGCCCGGAGTGGCCTCCATCGCAAAGGAGCTTCGGACAGGACATCCGGAGACAATGAGACTCCCTCCTCTGCCGTCGAAGATGATGATGAGGACGAGGAGGAAAGCAGCTCTCCCCCTGAAGGGGAAAGAAGAAAAGGGCGGCCTCCACAAATCTGGAGGCAGAGGCATCCAAGAGGGGGAAGAGCTCCCTCACGGATAACTCAGCATGGGACGTCGACAGCAGCTCAAAGCCACGCCACGAAACAAGCCCCCGGCCGCATCGTGAGTACTCAAAAGACTCTGGCATATTATATTCAGCCTCTTCAGTTCGTAGTTTTAACGCGTTAAATCATGTGCTTGTAGTCCAACCCATGACAGCTCCCTACGATCCTCATCGTGAGGTTTGCTGGATTCAAAGGCGATGGCTAGTGAGTCACCGCCGACTGCTCAATCTCCCACAACCAAGGGCGACAATGAGGTGCTGTCCCAAAGGACCTTCCTGGGCCAGGGAGAGGTTCAAGAGGCTGTCCGGCTAGCGCCAGAGGGTGACCCTTCAGCCGCCGGACACCTGGGAGAGAAAACCCCCATGGATACTAGTGATGGGGGCCTTTTCCAGTTCGGATCCCGGCCGAATACGGTCCCGGAGACCTATACGGTTCCGGAATCCGGCAAGCAGCCTCCTTCGAGGGAAGGAGGTGTGCCTATTCTGCCGGTGACCTATATCCAGCCAGAGGCACCGGATAATCTACTGGAAGCGCTGCAAGGCGCTTCCATTGTGGAGGAACACCGTATCCTTATGGGTACGGTGGTTGAGAGGGTTCACTCCATCAAGAGCAGACTGACCGAAGCCTGCACCAGCCTGCTGACAGGCTTTGAGGTAAGTGATGCGAAAGAAAAGATCATATTATAGATAGTGTAGCCCCTGAGACACTGTCTGGTGTTCGAAAAGAAAAGCCGGATAGAGGATCAAGTAATTTTTGCAGGAAACTAACTAAATATGTCTTATGAACACAGGCGTCGCTGCTGGCCGCCACCTCTCATGCCGCTGAGGTCTCCAGACTAAAGCAGAGTCTGGAGCGGGCCGAAGAAGAGCTCCTCCTTGTAAAAAGGCAGCTGGAGGACAAGTAAGGTATGTGGAGACTTGCTGTATATTCGGAAAGAATAAATGATGTATATTGATTGTAGTGCCGTGATATTTGTAGGAGTGGCGAGTGAGGTTGAAACCCTCAAGAAAGCGCTGGCCGAGGCCGAGGCCGAGGAGAGGGCGGCGAAGGAACAAGCCGTCCGGAAAAAGCATGAGGCCAGGGTTAGGGAGGTCCAGCAGGAGCTCCAGGATGCTTTGAAGAAATACAAGTCCTTGGAGCGTCAGCATGCGGACCAAGAATCTGAACTTGAGAAGGCCTGCCAGAGCGCACAAAAGGCCTAGACCGAAGCCCAAGGCACCCACTAGGAAATCCAGGAGGCTAAAAAGATCACGTCGGGTAAGGCTTTTATTATGCAAAGCGAGTATGTGAAGAAGAGGTATCTCTTACTGACCCGGATTTGGAGTTCTCCAGGAGCATTTGCGGATCTACCACGCAGCGTTTCTGACGCTGCTGAATTCTTTCGAGCCGGAGAGGGGAGCTCGACGGAGAAGCTGTTCTGGTCACAATACCTTGCGCCAGAACATCCGATGCCCTTGAGCGACCAGCTAAAACAGTTGGTCGAATTGCATAGGGTGGCTGAACTGGCCATGAAGGACTTGATAGTTCGGATGTGGCCAGCCGAAGTTATACCCAGCAGCTACTTCGGTCTCGTGAAGTGGCTAGTCGATGCCTGCCCTCGGCTTGATGCCATCAGGTGGTCGGTTTGTATCAAAGGTGCGCGGATGGCCTTCACCCGTATCAAGATGCAGTGGGCGAAGATGAATGCTGCCACGGTCGTGACCGAAGGATCGCCCATGGGCAAGGAGTACCGCACGCCCGAGCGATGTTTTAACGAAGTCCTTGGTGGATCCCGCATTGTGGCGGAGTAGTGAATGAAGGATGTAATCTTCGAATGAATATTGTCTCGCCCTGTAACAAGTTCGGCTATGCAATATAATGTTTCTTTAATATTTTACCTCCTATGCGGCCGTGTTTATGAAATTTTGAGAGTTGGCCAGTCTTCGACTTCAGCCCCCACGTAGGTAGTACGGGGGTGTTCGGGATGGAATCTAAACACTCTTGATCCAATTTGTTTGGTCCTTAAAGGAGGTGTTTAGCGCAACGAACCAGGCAATCGGACTATGTGGCTTTATCACCCTCACTTAGCCATAGGAGTTCTACAATGAAAATTTAGGCGCAACCCCTAGTATCCGAACTAGGGTACTATAAACACCTAATCGGGTAAAAAGCCGATTCATCGCATAATGCGGAAAAAATCGCTAAAGATTTGAAACCTCCGAAGAGCTGACCAGCTCTCGCCGCATCATGACAGTCAGTTTTCGGCTTTCTCTACTGAGGTGCTCATCCGGATAAGCCAGGACACAATCGCAGTAGTTGTCCCTTTACTACCCTAGCCGATATAGCGGAACGCAAGGTAGTAAGCACAGGAGCCGGGCAACCCAACTATTGACCAAAGACATGATTCGGAGCCAATGCATATAATGCTAAATTTGGGGTACCGAACTATGTTGTAGAAATTGTTCGGACTTTGTTATCGTATTATGGGTCACGATGAAGCCCCTTCCAGATTAAAGCGTACCAAAGTGTACGGTCACAACTTTGAGAAGAATCATCAAAGAAAAAAGGAAAAAGGGTAGTAAGCTACTGCCGCAGAAGTTGGGCCCCAAACTGTTTCCATTATAGTATTGATTAATACGGCAAAGCGTATTTGTACAAGTGGTGTGATAAGCAGCCGGGCTATTTAACATGCCAGGACCAAGGGAGAGCTACGTCTGGGTCCTGAAAGCAGGTAGAGTGATCGTTAAAGAGACCATCTAAGAATTCCCTTGTACGCCAGTGCTTCTTGCCATCTTGGTGTATCCATCCTGCTGAGAGGACCAATGATCAGGTTGTTAGAAGAAACCTGCGGAAAAAAGACCTAAAAGGGATAAAAAGGAAAAATTGAAAGTATGTGTGTCCAGGAGCGGTCGAGCCGTATTATGGATCACAAGACAGATATGCCTCCATCTATGCCCATGGTATTTTGAGCGCGTAGTTATGTACGCGCGGTACGAATGCCACTTCTTGGTTGGGACTGGGACAGAGGCCGGATTGCTAGTTGAGCTCTTAACGAGTTGGGCTGTTCTGCTGCAGAGCAGTCCAGATTCGTTTGACAGTGCCTGGGAGTTCGGTCGATGAATTAAGGTTCTGCTTGAGGAGGCCGCCTTGTACTTCTACTGCCAACGCAGCGGTGTGCTCCTCGGTACGGAGGGAGCGTTCCGTGTTTCCATTGACTGTTATGACGCTGTGTGGACCGGGCATCTTGAGCTTAAGATAAGCGTAGTGTGGCACCGCGTTGAAGCGTGCAAATGCAGTTTGTTCCAACAGTGCGTGATAGCCGCTGCGAAAGGGTACGATATCGAAGACCAGCTCTTCGCTTCGGAAGTATTCCGGAGATCCGAAGACAACCTCTAGTGTGATTGAGCCCGTACAGCAGGCCTCTACACCTGGTACGACTCCTTTAAAGGTAGTCTTTGTGGGCTTAATTCTTGATGGATTAATGCCCATTTTGCGCGCTGTATCCTAATAGAGCAGGTTCAGGCTGCTACCACCGTCCATGAGGACTCGCGTGAGGTGAAATCCATCAATGATTGGGTCGAGGACCAGTGCGGCTGAACTACCGTGACGGATACTGGTCGGATGGTCCCTGCGATCAAAAGTGATCGGGCAGGAAGACCATGGGTTGAACTTTGGGACGACTGGCTCCATCGCGTAGACGTCCCAGAGCGCGCGCTTGCATTCCCTCTTGGGGATGTGGGTAGCGTATATCATGTTTACCGTTTTAACTTGGGGGGAAACTTATTCTGTCCCCATGTGTTTGGTGGCCGGGGCTCCTCGTCATCGTCCTTGCTTTGTGACCCCTTCTCCTTGTTTTCGACATTTAACTCGCCGGCCTGTTTAAAAACCCAACCGTCTCTGTTGGTGTGATTGGCTGGTTTGTCAGGAGTGTTGTGTATCTGGCATGGGCGATCGAGTATGTGGTCCGGGCTGGATGGGCCCGAATTGTTCCTTTTGAACGGTTTCTTCCGCTGGCTGAATTTGGAGCCGCTGAATCCGGCGTTGACCGCTGTATCATCAGCATTATCACCGTTGTTTCGATGCTTGTGTCTGTTGCGTCGGGGCTTGCCGTTGCTATTTTTGGCTTCCGCAGTGCCAGGTTCACTTGCACTGTTATTGCTACGGGCTAGCCAGCTATCTTCGCCCGCGCAAAAGCGGGTCATAAGTGCCGTAAGGGCTGCCATGGTCTTCGACTTCTCTTGGCCGAGGTGTCAGGCGAGCCATTCGTCCCGGACGCTGTGTTTAAAGGCCGCCAAGGCTTCGCATCCGGGCAGTCGACGATCTGGTTCTTTTTAGTTAAGAACCTAGTCTAGAGTTTCCTGGCTGACACTCCGGGCTGTTGAATTATGTGACTTAAGTCATCGGCATCCGGAGGTCGAACATATGTACCTTGAAAGTTTTCAAGAAAGGCCTCTTCCAAGTCCTCCTAGCTGCCGATGGACTTTTCAGGCAGACTGTTCAACCAGTGCCGGGCTGGTCCTTTGAGTTTTAGTGGGAGGTATTTGATGGCATGGAGATCCTTGCTGCAGGCCATATGAATGTGAAGAAGAAAGTCCTCAATCCATACCACGAGGTCTGTTGTTCCATCATATGATTCGATGTTTACTGGTTTAAACCCTGCTGGGAATTCGTACTCCATTACTTCATCGGTGAAGCAAAGTGGGTGAGCGGTGCCTCTATATCGTGCCACGTCACGACGTACCTCGGATGGAGTCCGTCTGCGGTTATCGGCCCGGGCATGAGTATGACTATTGCATCCGGCTAGATAGCCATTATCGCGTGTCGGGGCACGTCCCCGTGATCCATAGATCGATCTGTTCTGACCTGCTCTACTGTCCAGGTCCTGCCGTAGGTCATATGTGTGTCGCTGAGCTGTTTTATCTCTGCCTTTATGGTGAGGTGGGGCAGGCTGGTGTTCGGCTTGAGTTGCCGCTTTATCCCGACCACGTGCTGGTCGGTCAGCCGCATTGCGTGATGATGGTACAGGCTCCAGCGCCTCGTCATCAAATTGAGGTAGAAATTTACGCTTCAGGTAACTTTTGGCTGGGCGCTTGAGGCCGTATTCCTCGGCTGCCAGGACATCAGTCCATCTATCATTGAGCAGATCTTGATCAGCTTGAAGCTGCTGTTGTTTCTTTTTCAGGCTCCTTTGAGTGGCTATTAGCTGGCGCTTGAAGCACTCCTGTTCGAGAGGTTCCTCAGGCATGATAAAATACTCGATGCCGAGGCTCGCCTCATCCTCGAAGAGCGGAAGATAATTACTGTCCTCCGAGTCTTCATGCGTGGCCTGTTCACCAGGGCTATCTTGCCCGTCTTCCCGTTCTTGTTCAAAAGTTGCATCAACGGGGTCTTCATTGTCTTCGGCACCATCCGGAGTGTTATCTTCTCCTGTGCCGGTGTTGCTGTCTTTGCTGCGGCGTGACTTAGAGCGGCGCCGCTGACACCGACGCTTTGGTTGTATCTCGGGAGGTTTATCCTCGACTGGATCTTCCTTGTCATCGCCGCTATTCTCTTTTGGTGCATCCACCATGTATACGTCATACGAGGAAGTGGCCGTCCGGCGTCCGGTAAACGACGGGTTTTGGGCCTCTTCTTCTCCGGCATTGTCGTCCATACCATCAATGTTGTCAGAGCCGTAATCAAGCATGTCAGTTAAGTCCTCAACAGTGGCTATTAAGTGGGTGGGGGGGTGGGAAGCGAAATTTGTTATCAGCCTCTAGTTCAAACCGGATATAACTCGGTCATGAGTCCCCCGCTAAGGAAAGTGTTTTTAATGAGTTTAGCACATCGCGTAAAGGCGAGTGCCGGAAGATGTCCGCAGAGCTGAATTCAACAATCGACGCCCGATCGAGCTCGTCGTGCGCGGACGCACATGCTTTGGAACCTGTAGCCGGAAACGTGTCTGAGGTTCTGGCAACACAGATCTCACTTGAGGTTGGGTCTGTGTGTGGCTCCAACGCCGCTGAGTCTGCGGCCTCCATCACGGGGTTGAGCCTCCCGTCCTTGAATGGCGTGACCTGCTCCGGATCTAGAGCCGGAGCAGTTGCAGGTTCTATCTCCTGGGTGTAGTTTGATGACAGATTTAAGTCATGTTCATCATGGTGACAGGGAGCGGCTACTGCCGCGGTCTCGAATCCGTCGAAGATCAAGTCTCCGTGGATGTCCGCGACGTAGTTCAAGCTTCCAAATCTGACCTGATGGCCAGGGGCGTAGCTATCAATCTGCTCTAGATGGCCAAGCGAGTTAGCCCGCAGTGTGAAGCCTCTGAACATGAAGATCTGTCCGGGGAGGAAGGTTTCTCCCTGGACAATGTTGTTGTGGATGATTGACGGGGCCATCGAACCTCTTGGCGATGACACAACAGAAATCTCAATGAAAGCACCAATGTCGGTGTCAAAACCGGCGGATCTCGGGTAGGGGTCCCGAACTATGCGTCTGAGGTTGATGGTAACATGAGACAGGGAACACAATGTTTACCCAGGTTCGGGCCCTCTTGATGGAGGTAAAACCCTACATCCTGCTAGATTAATATTGATGAGTATGGGGGTTACAAGAGTTGATCTACCACGAGATCATAATGGCTAAAACCCTAGAAGTCTAGTTTATCTGATTATGATTGTCCTCCTCTACGGAGTAGGCCCTCTGGTTTATATAGACACCGAGGGGGACTAGGGTTGTACAAAGTCGTTTACAGAGAAAGGAATCTTCATATTGGGACGCCAAGCTTGCCTTCCACGCCAAGGAGAGCCCCGTCCGGACACGGAGATAATCTTCGGTCTGATATCTTTATAGCCCATCAGTCCGGCCCATGTACCATAGTCCAGACACCCGAGGACCCCCTAGTCCAGGACTCCCTCAAGCCCCCACCCCTTGAAAATCGACTGACCCAAAAGTCGATTCAGTCGGCTGAAGTGTAGCTAAATCAGAGCAGCATCGCAAGCAAGAGCAAGAGTGAGAGCAGCAGCATGAGCAATAGCAAGAGCAGACCAAGCAGGGGACCGAGAGCAAGAACAGAGCAGCAGCGCGAGCGAGAGCTAAAGCAGCATCAGCTCCTACTGATGTGGACGTCGCCGAGGGAGCGACGCCGTGGAGAAAGTGGCCGGCGACGCTGCCGTGGATGGAGCCGCGCCGTGTCGGCTCGGGACCAAGTGCCGATAGCACAATGAGATCGAATCAAGAAGAAAATGCGGCGATTAGTGTACAACCTCTTTGGTGGCACCGATTAGGCCTCAACTTCATCCGAGGAAATGGTGATGATGATGCTCTTCCGGTGGTGCAGGTGAAGACGGTGGTGTGGGAATGGAGGTGGCGCGAAAGACGAGGGGAACATCGGGGCAGCTCCTTGGAGGTGGAGGACGGGGTGGCTGAACCGGCGGGATGACGAGATCGACAAGGGATACTCATCCGGTACGATGGATGAGGGACGTCGAGGTGTTGCTATGGACGACGTCGTCGGGGAAGAGGCTCCGGCTGGGTGGCAGACGGAGGAGGGTGTGGGGCTTCGCGGGTTTTTGCGACCTCGTTGTATGAATGGGTGGGCGGATGGGATGGGAGCGGGGAACCATGGCTTAGGGACGCTCTTGTCCGAAATGTGGGGTAAGTTATGAAATTACCCCCACCAATTTGAGCTAGGCGGTTCTTTCGGTTCAGGGGTATCACGGGCATTTCACGTGTCGGGATTTCAACGAGGTGGGAGTTTTCGCGTGCGTTGTAATTTTGGAATAGCAAGGCGCGGGTTGAGATGGAGGGAGTTGTCGGAGCACAACGAGACAAATATATATCTTAAATATTTCAGGGTAACAAGGCGCGGGTTGAAATTTCCGGACAAGCCCAACGTGTACTATCAGGGATATACCCCGCGGTGTAAACCGGCCGGAAGTTAACCCGGCCGTACTTGGCGGTTTATCTGAAGACCCCGCTGACACTTGGTGAGTTACTGACGACCCGCCCTGACCTGGCGGTTTAAAAGCAACCCGCCTGGTCATTATGACTCACTGGTGATCCGGCGGGCGGGATCGACGGATGACAAGGCCCAATGCCCAGAAGGCCGGTTCACGTTTAACGGTGGGCCGGTTTAAGAGGAAAGGCATGAGGAACATTATCTTACAAGGAGCTAAGACCTGGACTTGTATCCGGTTTGTATTAGAGATAGACTAGTCCTAATCCTAATAGGACTCCACATGTAAACCGCCCCCTCAACATATATAAGGAGGGGCAGGACTCCCCAAAAGGGGGCAAGATTGACAAGTTCCACGAGTTGGACAAATTAGGTTTAGACAATAGCTCTCGAGATAGAGCACTCTTGTAACCGTGATCATCATCATCAATATCAATGAAGCAGGATGTAGGCTTTTACCTCCATCGTGAGGGTCGAACCTGGGTAAAGCATCGTGTCTCTCGTCCCGCTCAACCCCTCTCAAGCTACCACATAGATGCGTTGGCCTCGCGACTAAGTCCTGACACCTAGGACATCTGCCGTGACAACTCCACGACATGTACTATACCAAATCAATTTGCACTTCCGTCGACGAAAAAACTAAAAGAAATCAATTCACATCACACAAGAGAGTCTAGTCTGGTGTGCCTCGGCCACCAGGCTGACCTCGTGGACGCGCCACCGCGCCTGCGGTGCTCCTCTGCTGCTTCAAGTCGCCTTGCTTGCCACTTCCGTCGGGCTTCGCTGTTGCCGCCGCCTGCATCTGCGGCCGCGAGTTGTCGCCTCCGCGGCCACGACAAGCCACCCTGTTTCTGCTGGGTTTCGCAACTGAAGGAGAAAGCAGAGGAGGGCTGTAAAAGTGGCCGGGTGCTCGTTTGTTAAAAAGGGATAAGAACACACGCGGCCAGCATACTATGTCCAGCATTATTTTGCGCATCAGTGTTCGCCTTATATGACAAAAAAACCAGGTGATATCCTTTCGATTTTTTTATTATTATTATCAATACTTGTTAATTTTTTGTGAAAACAACTACTCTGCCATACTGTGTTGTTATACGCAGAGAAAATTATTTATTACAAAGCCGGTGTTATATCGCGAGGATGCAACACGCGCCAACAACGTTCTACACCGGTGCTCGTCTGTGCCTTGCTATTCGATGGACATGGGTACGAACCGCTGCCCCCGCGGTCCAGTCTACATCAATTTTCCGGACCGCGCCCATGATTGACTCGTCCGACCATGCGGCTTACCGTGCCTGCGATTGACTCGCCCGTCTGCACCAGTTTACGATGCCGCAGCTGGTTCATTCATCTGCTCCTGCGGCCGCCTCACCCGTGGTGATCATCAACTTCATGGCGGATTATTTTCGGCCTAAACACATCAGGTGATATCCATCTAATGTATTTTATCAGCACATATTATTTTTGTCAAAGAGTAGTTTATCTTTGCCTTGGTCTGGAAAATTGTTTATGCAGGACAATTATTCATTATAAACATGGTTTATACCATGGGTACAGAGTACACGCTGGCAACGTCCTGCCCGGTGTTCGTCCGTGCCACATTACACGGTGAATGGATGCGTGCAAAGACGCCACCCTTATGGCCCAGTTTACATCAGCTTGCCGGGACCGCGCCTGCGGTTGTCTCCCTCGTCCGAACTGGTTTACAACGCCGTGGCCGACTCATCTGTCTGTGCCGCCTCTGATGCTGCGGTCGTATTTTCCGTCCATCTCTCGCGGCCTGGTCTACACCAACACGCCAGGCCGCACCTGTCTGCATGAGCTATTTATTGAGTATAAAGCCAGTCACTACTTGGGTAGCCTGGTTTTCTTTCAATTTGGAGGCAAATTATCATCAACCGCCGTCTGCACTGGATGGCTCAATGAGCAGGCGCGCAAGTCGCCGCCACTATAGTTTGGTTAATTTCAATAGCTAGTTGGAAGGAACCATTGGCCGAGTTGCTGACACGGCTCATACGGGATCATTTATAACCCGCCGCAGTCACCTCAACCTTCTATGGATTCACATCGTGCTATCAACGCCAATGATATACAAGTTATGCCGGTTTATATCACGGTCAAATATGAAGAATCTCAAGCCAACTCCTCGAGTCACCTTGAGACTTGGGGGCTACAATGATATGACTTAGCAAACGTTGTCGGTTCTCAGTGAAGTCAAGAACCCCAATACGTTGGAGGGAAAGATAACCCGGTCCCGGATTCACATCGTGCTGTCAGAAGATTTCCGGATTAGAAAGTATATGACAGTTACAAAAACCCGGCTCAATGAAGAAGTTTCGAGTCATCAGAAAAGGATTCCGGTTTAAAATCTGGTTCAAGGGAAAGATATCTCCCACAAAGCTTTGAAGCTCTCAATATCCGGTTTAACATCCGGTTCAAGAAGGATTTATCTCTTGCAAAAAATTAAAAATTGCAGAAGAGGATCTGCTGCCATGATGCGCGGTTCAAACATGGGTATCCCGCCTTACTGGACTGACATATTATTGATCACATGGGGGCTTCTGCTTCATAAAGCGGGGTCTCTGTTCTTTTACATCATGCGTGGTTACACGGAGTTGTTCTAAAGCGGCCTCCGATTTACCCCTTGAGTTAGCTTTTTAAAGCATCATGTTATATCACTTGGGGGTTTGGTCGTGTCCGAACCAATACAATACCTTTTGATAGGCGAGAGCCACCAGATCACTTGGGGACTTGGTCACGTCTGAACCAGTCATGCCTCTTGATCGGCCTAAGGCCACAGAATCACTTGGGGGATTGGTCGAACCCGAACCATTGCCATGCCACTTGATAGGCATAAATGCCACGGTTTCATTTGGGGACCTGGCTGACTAGAACCATAGTTACACCTATCGGGAGCTTGGTCGTGTTCGGCCATGGTAATGTCATCTGATCAGCTCGAATAAACCTTTTTTTGCAAACGGTTTTGTCATTGCCTTTGCTTCATACTTTTCTTTGAAAGATATTTCTTTCTTTTCATTGCGTTTTTTAAACCGACAAAGTTTTCAACCAATCAATTGACGGAACACAGTTCACGTCAATCCGGAGACTATTTACCCAGTTTGATCCTTGTTGTTAACATCCTCTTATGGAGTAACACGGTGTTTATCACAAACCGGCACAATATGGAGGGAGTTATCAGTACTCAAAATTTGGATTATTACTTTTACTACAAAAAGTTGGTAAAACCAACAATGTGATTCAATGTCACAGGTATGATATATTTCATATTTGATTATTCTTAAGTGCAGCCTTGGTTATAAACCTGGGTTATATGTTGGGCATTATGACCCGTCCGGCGGTAAACCGCCAGGACACTTTAAACTTGTTGTATGCAGAAACAAGTTTGTTAAACTGGCCTGGCTTTTGACTATAAGTCACCAGTATGATGAGAAATTATCCGGTGTTTGTTAAACCGGCCTGGCTTTTGGACTATAAGTCGCCAGTATATATACATTTGGATTGCGCCATCGGAATTATGCGCTTATAAATCATTGGGTTATATTATTCGAATAGCCAAACTTGGCTGAATTTCCATTATGATATTGAATGAATAAGGTTTTTCACCGGATTATATTATCTTGAATAGCCAACATGGCTGGATTTTTATGGTTATTAATAACCGGTATTATTGAGTTTTCAAAGTCGCTACAGCGCAATGTCTACTATTTTATCAAAGGATATGATTTATTCTACAATGGAAGGAATAGTCCTGAGTCGCTGCAGGCTTACAACCCGGCCCTTGGGGGCTACCAATTGGTCCTGTCAACAATTCAAGGTACACAAGTTTTCGTCCATAATATTGAAGGATTCATTGCTCAGTTGGTAAAGCACAAAACTCTTAACCTTGTGGACGTGGGTTCAAGCCCTACGATGGAAGCTACATTATAAGATGTTATTTTCATTGAAGTATTTATCAAGTCCCGGTTCAGTATTATCTTACTAAGCCGGCCATTGGGGGCTACACATCACTGCTCAAGTCTACGTGATTATATTTATAAAGTCCCTGCTAATTATTGCATAATGACCCGGCCCTTGGGGGCTACACTGATTAAAGTTTTTATAAGCAATTGCAAGTCCCAGGTTGCTGCAAGCATGACAACCCGGCACTTGGGGGCTACATATATGGAGTATTCACTTTATATGATTGAGATGAACAAACCGGATTTCTTCAAGGTTGAAACACTTATTGGAGCAAGTCTTAAGTTATCACTATGTTCTCCTCTTAAGACTTGGGGGCTACAGGTATTATGCATATAAAGGAGGAACATCTTCATTTTATTAGTTTTGAGAAAATTAGGAAGATCAATTACATGACCCGGTGTCGACAACAATTATGACCCGGCGCCATCAATATTTATAAACCGGCCATTTTGGTAATATTAAACCGGCAAGTTTTACATCTTCAAACCGGCTGAATATCAGATAAGTATTTTCAGACCCATATTTCTTAAATCGGCGCTTTGGGAGCTGAGTCAAAGGAGTTATTCTTCACAATATTTCTCGGTGACAAACCAATGTCGGCAAATTGATTACAAAGATGGTCTGTTGACCTGGATTTCTCAGAAGGAGGAAATAACAAGGACTTAAGGATGATCAGGTACCGGTTTACGAAAATTCTTAACCCGGAGCATAACCTGTCAAATTTGTTCTTGTGTTTATTTTGCAGTATAAGTTTACCATGAATAAATCCAAGCTAAACTTGGGGGCTAATGTCGGGGATATACCCCGCGGTGTAAACCGGCCAGAAGTTAACCCGACCGGACTTGGCGGTTTATCTGAAGACCCCGCTGACACTTGGCGAGTTACTGGCGACCCGCCCTGACCTGGCGGTTTACAAGCAACCCACCTGGTCATTATGACTCACTGGTGATCCGGCGGGCGGGATCGACAGATGACAAGGCCCAAAGCCCAGAAGGCCGGTTCACGTTTAACGGTGGGCCGGTTTAAGAGGAAAGGCACGAGGAAAATTATCTTACAAGGAGCTAAGACCTGGACTTGTATCCGGTTTGTATTAGAGATAGACTAGTCCTAATCCTAATAGGACTCCACATGTAAACCACCCCCTCAACATATATAAGGAGGGGCAGGACTCCCCAAAAGGGGGCAAGATTGACAAGTTCCACGAGTTGGACAAATTAGGTTTAGACAATAGCTCTCGAGATAGAGCACTCTTGTAACCATGATCATCATCATCAATATCAATGAAGCAGGATGTAGGCTTTTACCTCCACCGTGAGGGGCCGAACCTGGGTAAAACATCGCGTCTCTCGTCCCGCTCAACCCCTCTCAAGCTACCACATAGATGCGTTGGCCTCGTGACTAAGTCCTGACACCTAGGACATCTGCCGTGACAATTCCACGACATGTACTGTACCAAATCAATTCGCACTTCCGTCGATGAAAAAATTAAAAGAAATCAATTCGCATCACACAAGAGAGTCTAGTCTCGTGTACTATACCAAATCAATTCGCACTACAAATGTCATTCGAAACTTTGAATTCATGTTATGTTCAATTAAAATATTTTGCTACATGTATAATGCATGCAACCTGCTACTCAAAAGAATGTTTTTGTGCATTCCAAACGTATATACTTCCACTACAATATGAACTAAATTTGAATTCGTTTCTCTATTTGAATAAGATATACAATGATGATTGTTGTGAAGTAAAACCATTTGAATTCATTTCTATATCTTAGTAAGATCTACAATCATCATTATTGTCAAGTTAAACCATCATTTGTGTATTATCTTTACAGCACACCACATGATTACTCTCGAGTTAGATATGAACTATGTGTACTATATGAACTCGAACTCGATTTTTTGAATCCACTTTATGTTGATTTCAAATCACAGTACATTTCAAGCTCTAGCTAGATCTTCATAATCTAAACCATGTCTCATATGTATAATGTGTTTATCACATAATGTATGGTGCCCCCCTACGCCTACAAGTATTTAGATGTGAGTTGCAAACACCACACATTACCACAAATTCAAATAAAATGTGAGATTGTTCGATATATAGTATTGTTTAGATTGTTCAATATTTAGTTGTAAGCTGCAAACGCCACACATTATCACAAATTCAAATAAAATGTGAGATTGTTCAATATATAGTATGGTTTAGATTGTTCGACGTTTAGCTGTGAGTTGCAAACACCATGCATTATCACATTATGGTATAACATGTGCAAAACCAAAGCACGCGTATCACTGCTATATTCATGCATGCATATGTTTATGACACTATGATCTCCTATTCAAATATATGAATCCACTTTCATATCAAATTATGATCTTTGTTAGTCTCTTACACCCACACAATCCTCTAACCTTTGTAGCTAGCACTAACTTTCTCCCGTGCATGCACACACCCTCCCCCTCCCTCAGCATTCTGTCCATCGCACACATTCATTTTTTTCTTTAGGTCATTCTCCCACAGTCTCCACAACTCCTTTCCGACACACACCGGTCGATAAACCTCTCCAGCGTCTGCCTACAACATACGTACACACACACCTTCCATCTCCTCCTTTCTGTGTGCATACCTCGTGTCTCTCATATGGTCCCACACACGTGTAAACTCTCGCCCCTCTTTTCATCAATCTCACAACCGCACACTCCTCCCCCTATCTAGCTAGTAGCTCGGCCTCTCGCACCACCTCCTAGCTCCATTCTCTCTGTCTATCTATCTCACTGGGCCTTATTTGCCTCTAACAAATGGATGTACACCGACCGATCTCCCGCTATACATATGCTAGCTAGGTCCTTAATTATAACTCGTTTTCCCCACGCGTCGATCGATCTACCTCATTAGTTATGTCTCTCCCTTCCTCCGACAAACAACAATTGATCTACCGATCTAGTTAGGTTTTCTTAGCAAACACATGGTTCCCCTTCATCATCCATGCATGCGTCCCGACAGACCTATCACGCACAGGCACACACAGAAACACATCTCCACTCTTATTGATAATATTGCAGTTCTACCCTCAGTTTGTCTAGTAGGCCTCTCCCACCATCTTCGAGAAGCAAGTCCATCACCCATCCAGCACTCTACCCCTCTCCCTCCCTCTCTCCTCTCTCTCTCTCTCCTCTCTCTCTCTCTCTCTCTCTCTCTCTGTCCCAACCTATTTCCCGTCCTTCAGTTATGTATGGATGTCGACCCATCTCCCTCAAGACTTAGTCGGGTCTTTCCTTCTCAACACATATACGAGTCATTCTACCTCTTTAGTTAGGCCTCTGCCTTCCCCTCCCCCACCCCCACACACACCGATACATCGAGCGCTCTAGTCATGTCTCCCTTCCACACACAAACTTCCCCTGTGCCCTCTGACGTTCTGGTAGGTCAGTCGCCCTATATCTTTGACTTGCACACAGACAATTTCGATGGCTCTCTTCATCCATCTCGCACCCACCCACTTGATCCTCTCTTCGACTCTATCGATATATATGACCCCTCCCTCTCTTCTCATGGATCGCCCCCTCTGGCCCTCCCTATATGATATGGATATGCCTCTATTTCACACACATTGCAAGCAAAATTTTGTTTGAGATGTCATCGACACATATTCCCACAAATACATTCATGAAATCACCACCCCCCCAAAAAAAACACTCACGAACGCACATGCCATCTGTCTAGGTTTGTATCTCTCTTACACACACCCACGTAGGTGGGGGACGTGCACAAAGAGAAGAGGTGCACACACAACGCACGTACTCCCGTATCTTTCCCAACCACACCCACACAGGTACACGGTGGAGCTCATTTCTGTACGAAAAGGCAGCCCACGTGGTAATTTGACACGTGTACTGGTTGTCCACTTGATGGAGGATCGTCGACCATAGGTGAACAAACAAATTGCGACTTGACACGTTATGTTAAAAAAGAGGCAAACCATGTAGGGCCTACCTTACAGGCAAGGCTCTATACACTGGAGTACTTTTGATGTGTCCTGTCAACTCGCAGAATGAGGAGAAGCTTGCTTAGTACGCCGTCTCCCCCGCCCACGAGCGCGGTGGATCGTAGGATGAGGTGAAGCTTGCTTACTAGTACGCCTTACGCTCGCTCCCTCGCCCACGCGCACGGTGGCTCACACGACGAGGAGAAAATTTTACTACTCCCTCCGTTTACTCCTCGTCCCTACCTTGGTTAGAGAGATTATCATATTGTTTGGAATATATGTCCTTTACTAGATTTAGATTTCAATATGAACTACTAGTACATACTCCAAACACTGATGTATATAGACATATTTTAGAGTGTAGATTCACTCATTTCTCTCCGTATGTAGTCCATCTTGAAACAGACGTAATAGTACACACTCTCCCTCGCCCCTCGCCCACGTGGTGGACGTGCAACAATTCATTCGGTCTCATATAGCCAGAACGATATATATTGTAGTACCATTATTGTTGGACTTCCCGAAGAGGCGAAGAGCCAATCGCAAGGTTAATATTTTGGAGATGCCTCCTCCCGCCACCCTCCTCTAGGTTGAGCTACGTCCCGACATCCCTCAGGTACAACTCCCTTTACAGCCGGCTTGCACCACTGCTCCAACTGCCCACATCACTCCATGTGGATATTTCTCTACTTCTTTGCCCCGCACATACCTCTACTGGCTTCTACATACTGTATTTGTGATGAGTTTATGTCTCATCAACTAGTCCCAGTAATCTTATTCTAATCATGCATCTTCAATTTCTTTGCCACAGGGATGCTCATCTCAATTTTGGTGAAACTATACAAAATAATCCGATGGTCAAAGGGTTGCAAACTTATTCATTTCTTCGAAAGCTCCAATGTTGCCAGCAAATTAAAGCCTGGTTAGGGTTTATGGTTCAAGGGCTAGGGATTGCATGGATCTTTTTTTCTTTAGCTATCTCTGTCCTAAAATAAGTGTCAACTTTAGTAGTAGTACACCTTTGTACTAAAGTTCGCATAAAGTTGAGACACTTATTTTGGGACGGAGGGAGTACATATTGGCCATGATCTATCAATCATTGAGATGCAATAACATGCATGTTAGTCTCCTTTGTATTTGATGAAATGTTGCAACGGGCAACCTTGGACGCAAGATACATGAAACAGAAGCTGTAAGCTTCATAGCATTGTACAAATTTATCTCGCTGATAAATTACAGTACATACTATACTAGTACTATGTAAAGAGTTAGGTGTCACACGGTGTCCAGAAAAATATGGTGATAGTGTGAGGTGGGCCATGTAATCACTGAGCTCGCGTGTTTTCATTGCTCTCGCACTCCTCCGCTGAGAATGGAGAAAATTGTAATCTAGTAGTACCTCCTTTCGCCGAAAGCGTGGGACATCCAGCAGTCCTACCACCTCAGTAATAATGACCAATGAGCCGTCAAATCACATAGACCCAGCAGTAAGTTGGACGGACGAAGCAACCATCACTCTTGAATCCGCTTCTCCCTTCAACGTAGGCGCCAGTGAGAGGTCGCGTCCGCTTTGCCCGGGCATGAATGCGGCACCGATTCTTTGGAGCGGCGCTGACCGTTTTGGGTGGGAAGCGCGCGCGGGCGATGGAGGGGCTTTGGGTGGGCCAGGCTGGTCAGGAGCGGGCGTGTCAGCTGTCCCGCCTGTCCCGACAGGATGCCCGGAAATGAGAGGATGCATCGACTCTTGCGGCTAAATCGTACACTACACACCATCTCTCTGTAGGAGTAGGTCGATGTGTCGCTCTCTCTAACACACACACACACACACACACACACACCGAGGTAAAATGAGTCTATATCTCAATTAATGAAGACTTTCATGTTACCATCTATATGTTACTACCTACTATGAAAGTAGTAACATAGACTAGTAACATATGCATGTTACTAGTCCAAGTTACTCACCACTATGACCAGCCTAGCAATGTAACCAAACGCTCCTTACTCTGCCTTGTTATCTCCCCTAGAAACCCAATGCATGGAGCGCAACTACGCGTTGATGCATATGTGGCCCTGCATGGTAGCTAAAACAACATCTCTTAGTTGTTGTTATTATTTTTTGCGTTTAGAGACAGAAATCAGGGCTTTGATTGGAGGAAGGACCGGTCAAGTTTCTCCTTCTCCTCCAATCAGCTTGCACCTCGTTTCGAAAAAAAATCTGCTTGCACCTTGGTCCCGCTGCACCTTCGAACGTGACTTATTACACCTAGACGGAGGGAGTAGTACGAGATACGGCGGCACACTGACTTAGGTCGAATACAAGTGCCCAAAATTATGTGCATGTTATAATACAAATTCACTTAAAATAGTACATGAGCGAACAGAGGGATCAATTGGACAATGTTCACGAGCAGTAGCGAGATGTGTGAGGTAAGATACACCGCTGGCGCTTTTAATTTTTCTTATTAATTTGTTTGTTTCACCCTCTGACTGGTGGGACCCAATGTACTACATGGAGAAAAGTAAGGTGACTAAGGCTGCATTATTTCTGTATCGCCAACACTGCTTTAAATCCCAAAAGACCTTACCACCAAAGCCACATGACATGATTATGATTTAAATCCCAATGACTCCCATGCAAAAAAACACGGCATGCTTGTCACACGAATGCAGGAATGTATTAAAGGTTATTTTGCTCTCGTTTAACATAACGTGGGGGTGGTGTAGCTGGTTAGCCTGTTCGCTCATCGAACTTGAGGTCTCGGGTTCGATAACTACACTTGAGCATAATTTTGTTTTTGTTCGACTTCTTTCTTCCACCCAATGACAGGTAAGCCCCGCATGACAGAGAGAGAAAGTGATCTAGGGAGGTGCCAGGAGGATTCTTTGACTAGTAAAAATGGATCGATATGGAGCTATACGATCTCGTAGTGACCGTATAATCACCTCATCACGTATACGCTGGCTGCAGCCTCGACGCTTGTTTCTAGGGTTTGCACTCTTCACACTCTCTCTCTCCAGTATATATACATGCTGGAGCCTCAGCGCTTGTAGTTGCTCTCTTCACACTCTCTCACCCTCTCCAGATCTAAACAAGACTTCGTTGGCCTCTCTCTCCCCCTCACTGCTGGTTAAAGAGCCGGCAGGATCCGTCTGCCGGGAAGGGAAGGAGGCTTAACGCTGTCGCCGTTGGCGAGGAAGGGAATCCACTACCGGCGCAACTGTTCTCTTTCACCCAACGACAGCGCGGGAGGGTCTCCGACTCCTTCTTCCTCGCCGCCGTACATAGTGTGGGCCGAGCAGCCTCCGGTCGCCCACCGAACCCCACCCCAAGAACCTTAAGGTATAATTTACTTATTCCACATGCATTGATGTAGCCGCATGTGGGCTTTTTCCGCTTCTGCACTCGAATCTAGGTGTTGGATCAAACAGGAAAGTAGTGGGGAAAGTTGTATAGCATGAACCTAGGACGTGGTTCAAAGAGGAAAGGAAGGGGGAAGTACTAGTGCAGACTGTCTATCCAGCACCTACGTTGGTCGAAAAGGGGAAACAATGAAAAACGCAGTACACACATCTGTAACGAACTGATCTTTTGTTTTTGGGGACAAGGCTGTAGAGTTTGAGCGGGACTAGATTTGCTACGCTCACATAGGGAAAGGTGTCTAAAGATAACAAAACTGGGACCAACACAAATATGCTCCTTGGTTGTTTTTGTTCTTTGTTGCAAAAGACTGTGCATCACCCCTTCATACATCGGTAGATGCACATGGTGCTTGAGGGAGTCATGGACTAAGGGGTCCTCGGGCGTCCGACTTGTTGGACATGGGCCGGACTGATGGGCTATGAAGATACAAGACCGAAGACTCGCACCCGTGTCCGGATGGGACTCTCCTTGGAGTGGATGGCAAGCTTGGCATTCGGATATGAAGATTCCTTTCTCTGTAACTGACGTTGTACAACGCTAGTCCCCTTCGGTGTCTATATAAACCGGAGGGTCTAGTCCATAGGGACGAACATAAACACATAGGCTAGACTTTTAGGGTTTTAGCCATTACGATCTCTAGGTAGATCAACTCTTGTAATACTCATATTCATCAAGATCAATCAAGCAAGAAGTAGGGTATTACCTCCATAGAGAGGGCCTGAACTTGGGTAAACATCGTGTCCCCTGTCTCCTGTAACCATCAACCTTAGACGCACAGTTCGGGACGCCCTACCCGAGATCGTCAGTTTTGACACCAACATTGGTGCTTTCATTGAGAGTTCCACTGTGACGTCGACGTCAGGGTTGATGGCTCACCTTGTGATCAAGGACAATATCACCGCCGAAGGAGCTCTAGCCTCGGGCCAAACCCTCCGGCTGGGTGGCTTCATCATGACCGCCCATTCGAACGGCGAGCCGAGATAACTTCTCGGGTCATTGAAAATCGCCTCGGAATTGACTCTGAATACTCCAAACGGATGGATCCAACGGAATTGTCGTCCTTGAACGAACTCCTGGATCGCATCACCGCCTTGGGGGTCGCTACAGACTACGATCGGATTGGGCTTAAACCCAATCAGAGAGCAATCAAACCTCCACCGATCACCCATCAGATAGCGGTGGTAGAAGAGCAAAACAACAACTCTCCCTCTATACTGAGGACGAACTATGTTTGGATCTCCGAGCTCGAAGAGCCAGATACTTGTCCATGGAACGGCTTGCCTTGTTCTCTGGACCCGGAATTCGACGGTAGACGTGAAAAATAGGTCGATCTCCCGGAGCCCGAACTATCAAACTCGGAAATTTCTCAAACTCCGGATCCCAAATCGGGTCAGGGTTCGGATTTAAATCCACCCACCCACCCAGATATACGAGATCTCACATATCTATGGCAGCAGTCTCAGGAAACAGTCCATCACTTTTGGGCCAGATTCCTCCTTGTTAATGATAAGATTAAAGATTGCCGTGATGAAGACACGATCTCAATATTCCGTAGTAATTGTACGAATGAAGGAATCCTCAACACCATCAACCGCCATCACATGTTACACTTCGCGGACTTGGAAACCATAGTACGGAAGTACCGCACAATGGAAAGCGCCTGGAAAACTCAGGCAGCTCGCTGGGAACCACCAATTTCCACTCAACCATTCATCCGGGAAAAAAGGATGCACCCTCACGGGGCGTCCAACACAACAGTAAAGAAATCTAAACCCATTACGGGGCGCAGAACCGTTCTGGAGGGATGGCTCGATAGGCCATGCAAAATACACACAACACCGGATACCATACCTACCCACAGCCTAAGAGCACGTTGGATACTCCGGCAAGTGGCCAAGAGTGGCGAGGACATCCTCACCAAAAATACCTCAGAGCAACACCCCCTGGAAGACAACGACCTCAGGGTATTGATGGTCTTTGAGACTTTCGCTTCAAACAATCGGCGCAAAAGAGCCCTACGTGACCTCGCCGAAGTCTGCCAAGTCACAACAATAAACCCCTGGAACAACATGGCCATAACTTTCAATGCCAGTGATGAACCAAAATTCCGGACAGCCCGGGCACTAGCCGCCTTGGTCCTCAATCCAATTGTGGACGGTTTTTGGCTCACCAAAGTGCCGATGGATGGTGGCAGCGGATTAAACCTCATCTACGAGGATACACTCAATAAAATGGAAATAGACATGAGTCGTATCGAGCAAAGTAACATGACCTTCCGAGGAATCATTCCCAGTTGGGAGGCACAATGTGCGGGAAAAATTACACTTGACGTGGTATTCGGCATGCCGGAGAACTACCGGTCCGAAGAGATAACCTTCCTAGTGGCCCCGTTCAACAGTGGATACCATGCCCTGTTGGGGCAAGATGCATTCCCACGCTTTCAAGCCATACCTCATTACGGGTATATGAAGCTCAAGATGCCCGGGCCCAACGGTATTATCACTCTTTCTAGTGATCCAGACATATCCCTCCGCACCGAAAACAAAACAGCATCCCTGGCCCTCGAGGCACTATCTGAGGCCCTCGTAGTGAAGAATTAACCGCGCTGCGCTCAACAATGGATAGGGACGACATAATCCTTGATAAGTGCTTCAAATCCACCTCCTTTAAACCAGCAGACAAAATAGTCAAATTTCAAGTCCACCCGACGGACCCAAAGAAGACAGCCTCCATCGGGGCACACCTGGACCCAATGGTAGACGCCGCACTACAAGCGTTTCTACGCGAGAACTGGGAAATATTCGCCTGGCACCCTTCTAATATGCCAGGAATCCCACGCAGGTTGGCCGAGCACAACCTCAATATAGTGAAGGGATATAAGCCGGTCAAGCAAACATTGCGGCGCTTTTCCGAACCCAAACGACAAGCTATGGGGGAAGAGCTAGCCAAGTTAATTGAGGCTGGATTCATCAGAGAAATAAAACACCCGGACTGGCTAGCAAACCTGGTGATGGTGCCAAAGAAGGATAAATCATGGCGCCTGTGCGTCGATTTCAAAGACCTCAACAAAGCTTGCCCTGAGGACCCCTTCTCCCGCCCTCGCATCTATCAAATTATTGATGCCATTGCAGGACACGACTCACTGTGTTTCCTCGACGCATATTCCGGATACCATCAAATTAAAATGAAGGAATCTGACCAAGACGCAACGGCATTTATTACCCCATATGGGCCTTTCTGCTTCAACACTATGCCCTTTGGGCTTGAAAACGCCGACGCCACCTACCAACGCATGATTCAAACATGCTTGGAGAAACAAATCGGAAAGGCAGTTGAAGCATATGTGGACAAAGTCGTCATCAAAGACCAAGCACGTTGAGTCATTAATAGACGACCTACGCCTCACATTCGACAATCTCCAGACATATGGCGTTAAGCTCAATCCGGAAAAATGTGTTTTCGACGTCCCCTCTGGAAAACTGCTGGGCTTCATTGTCTCTAGTAGAGGAATTGAGTCAAATCCAGCCAAAATCTGAGCTTTATCACAATTGGCTGCACCAACAGACCTTAAACAGGTCCAAAAACTAGCCGGATGTGTGGCAGCTTTAAGCCGCTTTATCTCCAGACTAGGAGAAAAATCATTGCCACTTTATCGACTTCTCCGGTGCACCGACCGCTTCGAGTGGACGAATGCGGTGACGGCCGGATTGGAAGAAATAAAGGCTCTTTTAGCGAGCAACCCAATCCTGGCCACGCCAGGCGTCGGTGAACCAATGTTATTATACATCTCTGCAACACACTAGGTGGTGAGCGCAGTACTCGTTGTCGAGCGAGAGGAGGACGCACACAAATTCCCGCTCCAGAAGCCGGTATACTATGTATCCATTGTCCTAACTCCATGTAAGTCCCGGTACCCTCATTATCAAGAGATAGCATACACGCTTTTCATGGCATCCCGGAAGCTAAGACACTATTTTCAAGAGTGTTCGATCACGGTGGCTTCCGAAGTACCACTGGATGACATAATAAACAACCGCAATCCCACGGGTCGGATTGCCAAGTGGGCCATTGAGCTCCTTCCATTTGATATAACATACAAGCCTCGCCGGGCCATCAAATCCCAAGTATTGGCAGACTTCATCGCTGAATGGACAGAGGCCGAACTCCCTAAAGAGTACGACACGTATTCCAACTGGGTCATGCACTTCGATGGTTCCAAAATGCTGGCGGGCTTACGGGTGGGCATTACCTTAACGTCCCCAACGGAGATACAGTTCAGTACGTACTCCAAATATTATACACAGACTCCAACAATGTAGCCGAATATGAGGCCTTATTGCATGGTCTTCGGATGGCTGTCTCCATGGGCATACAACACTTGGAAGTGCGTGGGGACTTGAACCTCGCAATATCTCAAATAAATGGAGATTTTGATGCCAAAGATCCGAAGATGGCGGCTTACCGTAACGCCGTCCTCAAAATGTCGGCTCGGTTCGAGGGGCTCGAGTTTCACCATGTGGCTCGAGAAAGTAATCAAGCGGCGGATGTCCTTGCTCACATTGGTGACAAGCGCGATCCCGTCCCACCTAACATCTTTCTGGGAAGGATTTTCAAGCCATCCGTGGTGTGGCAAGGGGAGAGCGGCAACACCAGTCCAGATCCGACCATAACCTCAGATTCCGAACACACTGATATCATCGGAGGCTCAACCACCGAAATAACACCGTTGACCCATCTTATCATGGCAGTCATTGTCCCATGGACCGAACCCTTCTTGGCCTACTTTAATCGCCAAGAGCTCCCTGAGGATCAGAATGAGGCTCGCTGCATTGTTCAGCGTTCAAAAGCCTGAAAGGTCCATGAAGGAGAGCTCTACAAGAAAAAGCGCTACTGGAGGACTTCAAAGATGTATCTCCTAGGAAGTCAGGCGGCAGATCTTGGCTGAAATTCATGTCGGTCTCGGTGGTCACCACGCCGCAGCTCGGGCCCTTGTAAGCAAGGCCTTCCGTACAGGTTTCTACTCACCGACGGCCCGAGCAGATGCACGGGACCTTGTCCAACGTTGCGTCGGATGCCAGCTTTTCGCCGACCAAAGCCATATGCCACCCACTGCTCTACAAACAATCCCCATCACTTGGCCTTTCGTGGTCTGGGGACTTGACATGGTCGGACCCCTTAAAGGAGGAAGCCATAAGAAAAAGTATCTGCTAGTCATGGTGGATAAATTCACTAAATGGATAGAGGCCAAACCAGTTAAAACGGCCGAAGCCGGACCAGTGATAAACTTCATATCCGGCGTTGTGCACCATTATGGTGTTCCACACAACATCATCACCGATAACGGCTCCAATTTTACAGCCGATGAGGTGAAAGCCTGGTGTACTAATCTAGGCATTAAGCTCGATTACGCCTCCGTCTATCATCCGCAAACACACGGTCAAGTTAAACAAGCCAATGGCCTTATTATGAGCGGCATTAAACCCAGACTAGTGCAGTCTTTGAAAGAATTAGACAAGCACTGGGTTGGGGAGCTCGACTCCGTACTCTGGGGGCTGCGGACCACGCCCAATCGTACTATCGGATATACACCTTTCTTTATGGTGTACGACGCAGAGGTTGTGTTACCCTGTGATATTATTCATGACTCACCTCGAGTGCGCATGTACGAAGAGAGAGAGGCCGAGCTTGATTGGTAGGACAACTTAGATGCCCTGGAGGAGGAGCGCGATGTTGCAAAAGCCCGTTCCGCATTTTATCAACAGTAGGCGCGCAGATATCAAAGCAGAGAAGTACGGGCCAAGACTTATAATGTTGGCGAACTCGTTCTACGCTTGCCGGAGAAGAAAAAGGACAAACTCAAGCTCAAGTGGGAGGGTCCCTTCATCATTATGAAGTTCTCACTGGAGGAGCGTACCGCCTGCGTGAAGCATTAGATAATCGCCTAGAGCCGAACCCGTGGAACGCGGCCAGACTCCGAAGATTCTATGCCTAGCGCCGAACTCTACGTTCGTATCCTTCTCCCTATTGTCTCCATTATTTTTCTCTCCTCTCTTTTCGCTTTTTTTGTAGCCTTAAAGCTTTCCTACGGCCAAAACATGGAAATATGACATACACACCTTCAAATGTAAGCGTCCATTATACCTAGGGGCTTCTTGCACAGAAGCTTATTATTGTTATTTTTCGATCATCAAGCTCATCACATATGCGTTTTCTCCTCATATGTACCTTTTTCGCCATTATATGCATCGATATGACTTAAGTTTTGGCCAAGCTGGGTTGCCTGGCTCCTATGCTTATGCCCTACGTTCCCGTTAGTTCGGCTAGGGCATAAAGGGAGCACCTCTGTGTTTGCTACTGCCGGGTCATCCGGATGTGTACCTCAGACTGGGTGAAGCCGAAAGCTAGCGTTCTTAAGGGAATATTCGGTCGGCGGACTAAAGATGTCTTCCCACTATGAACCCCCAGATGTTACGTATACTGCAATCTTTTTAATCACAGTTTGGACATGCACATTAACACATGTACACCCAGGGAAAGGAACCCCTAATGGAACTATTCTCTCTGGAAGATGTTTCTTACAATCACAATGTAATATAACATAGCTGGGTACAACTTGTCTGTTCAAGCAACTATGACCCCTATGCCTGTTTTCCATGCATACCCCGGTCTATTTCACCGCTCAGGTATTCGGAAACACTCCGGACCTTCGGGTCCAGAGGTCAAAGCGAAAAGGTCGGCCATGACAATCGTTTTACAATCCGGCTAGGGACAAATATGTCAAGGAAAGTACATAGTCACTTGGACTCAAAAATTTCCTCCTCTATACCGTCTAGCAGGATGTCTAGCTTACAATCCTGTTGGGAATATTTGGCGGCTACTTCTACTTGGTCATATACCAAGTTAACGGGAATTTCTTTCCCATCTGACCCTAGAGGTCCGACCCGGGCCATATGATTTGGATCAAGCCTGGTATATCGTGTTTTTACCATGTCCCAGGCTTCTCACACACCTTCCTAGCAGGCTGATATCTTCCATAATCGAAATACACTGCTGTGCCCCTTTGAACAGCTCCATGATCTCCGCCATACCTCCTGGAGGAGAGGCGGATGGCCATAAAGCCTTGGTGTAGGATCGAAAGTATGTCTTGATGGGGGTGATTAGACTACTTGACCAAATAAAACTTATCCTTTTCCCAATTTTAGTTCTTGGCAGATTTTAGCAACTTTGGACAAGTCAAGCAATCTTAACACAATTCAAGCAAGCATGCAAAGAGTATATGAGCAGCGGAAAGTAAAGCATGCAACTTGCAAGAATGTAAAGGGAAGGGTTTGGAGGATTCAAACGCAATAGGAGACGCGGATGTTTTTGTCATGGTTCCTAAGGGAGTCCTGGATTAGGGGGTCTCCGGACAGCCGGACTATATCCTTCGGCCGGACTGTTGGACTATGAAGATACAAGATTGAAGACTTCGTCCCGTGTCCGGATGGAACTCTCCTTGGTGTGGAAGGCAAGCTAGGCAATATAGATATGTAGATCTCCTCCCTTGTAACCGACTCTGTGTAACCCTAGCCCCCTCCGATGTCTATATAAACCGGAGGGTTTAGTCTGTAGGACAACATACAATCATACCATAGGCTTGCTTCTAGGGTTTAGCCTCTACGATCTCGTGGTAGATCAACTCTTCTAAACTCATATCATCAAGAACAATCAAGCAGGACGTAGGGTATTACCTCCATCAAGAGGGCCTGAACCTGGGTAAACATCGTGTCCCCTGCCACCTGTTACCATCCGCCTTAGACGCACAGTTCGGGACCCCCTACCCGAGATCCGCCGGTTTTGACACCGACAATGGTGCTTTCATTGAGAGTTCCACTGTGCCGTCACCGTAAGGCTTGATGGCTCCTTCGATCATCGGTAACGATGCGGTCCAGGGTGAGGTTTTCCTCCCCGAACAGATCTTCGTATTCGGCGGTTTCGCACTGCGGGCCAATTCGCTTGGCCATCTGGAGCAGATCGAGAGCTACGCCCCTGGCCATCAGGTTAGGTTCGGAAACTTAAACTACACTATCGACATCCGCGGAGACTTGATCTTCGACGGATTCGAGCCCATGTCAGGTGCACTGCGCAGTCACAACGAGCATGACGTAACTCTATCGTCAGACAATATTCGGGAGATCGCATCTGCAACTACTCCGGCCGTCAATCCGGAGCAAAATCGTGCCATCCGAGAGCAGAGGGATAGACCCCGCCATGGAGGCCGCACTCTCAGTGGCGATAGAGCCGGATACTGACTTCACCCTTACAAGAGCCGTGTCGCCGAACCACTTGATTCACCTCCGGCCACAGACTCCGAGCCGCTTACATCCGTGCCCGTCGAATCCGACTGGGCGCCGATCATGGAGTTCACCTCCGCGGATATCTTTCAGCACTCGCCTTTCACCGACATGCTAAATTCATTAAGGTCTCTCTCCCTGTCAGGAGAACCTTGGACGAACTATGTCCGGCTAGAATGGGATGCGGACGACGAAGAAATTCGCTGCCCACCCACCACCCACTTAGTAGCCACTGTCGATGATTTAACCGACAAGGTCGACTTCGGCTCCGAAGACATCAACGGTATGGACGACGATGCAAGAGACGAGCAGGAACCACCGCCCACAGGGCGCCGGACCGCTACCTCATCATATGATACATACATGGTGGACACCCCAAAGAAGGCAATGGCGATGAGACAGTGGAGGATGACCCCTCCAAGAAGCAACCCAAGCGTCGACGTCAGCGGCGCAACTCTAAGTCCCACCACAGCAAAAATAGTGATACCGGCACAAGAGACAATAACACTCCGGATAGTGCCGAAGACAACCACAATCCCCCCCAGCATGATGTAGAGCCGGAGGATGAACAAGCTAGCCCTCCAGAGCAGGCAGCAGATGGAGAACCGGAGGAGGACAATTACATGCCTCTCTCCGAAGATGAGGCGAGCCTCGGCGACGAAGAATTTATCGTTCCTAAGGATCCCGTCGAGTAGGAGCGCTTCAAGCACTGGCTTATGGCCACAACAAATAGCCTGAAGAAAAAACAACAACAGCTACAAGCTGATCAAGACTTGCTAGTAGACAGATGGACCGAAGTCCTTGCAGCCGAGGAATACGAACTCGAGCGCCCCTCCAAGAGTTACCCAAAATGCATGTTGCTACCTCATCTCGAGGAGGAAGCATTGAAACCTCCATCACCAGTGTATGATGCGGCTGATCGGCCACCGCGTGGCCGAGCCAGAGAGGCGTTTCAGCCTGCACCCTGCCGCCACTCAATCAAAAATACCAAGGCCCGGGGCAACACACGGGACCTTCGAGACGTATTGGACAATAGGGAAAAACATGCAAGGTCAATATACGGGTCACGGGGGCGTGCTCCAACACGGGACGATGACCGCCACGCCTGATACACTAAAGGTAAATCCGGCCGGGCCGAATTCAGCAGACAAGTCTCATACGAACTGCGTCATGATATAGCCTGGCACAGAGGCGCCACACACCCCCTATGCTTCACTGATGAAGTTATGGATCACGAATTCTCGGAGGGTTTTAAACCCGTAAATATCGAATCATATGATGGTACAACAGATCCCGCTGTGTGGATTGAGGATTTCCTCCTTCACATCCACATGGCCCGCGGTGATGATCTACATGCCATCAAGTACCTCCCAGTAAAACTCAAAGGACCAGCTCAGCATTGGCTGAATAGCTTGCCAGCAGACTCCGTCGGCAGTTGGGAGGATTTGGAAGACGCATTCCTTGACAACTTCCAGGGCACTTATGTGCGACCACCGGACGCTGATGACTTGAGCCATATAACTCAGCAGCCAGGGGAATCGGCCAGACAATTCTGGACACGGTTCCTGACTAAGAAAAACCAAATTGTCGACTTTCCAGACGTAGAGCCCTAGCGGCATTCAGGCACAACATCCGTGACGAGTGGCTTGCCCGCCACCTTGGCAAGGAGAAGCCGAAGTCCATGGCATCCCTCACGACACTCATGACCCGCTTTTGGGCTGGCGAGGATAGCTGGCTGGCACGCAGGAACAACACATCAACTAATCCGGGCACTTTGGATACCAAAGATGCCAATGGCAGACCACATCTAATAGACCAAAGCGCCGCAATAACAGCGATAACACCGAGGATACGACAGTCAATGCCAGATTCAGAGGCTCTAGATTCGGTCAGCGGAAAAAGCCATTTAAAAGAAGTACTCCGGCTCTGTCTAGTTTGGATCGCATACTGGATCGCTCGTGTCAAATCCACGGCACCCCCGACAAGCCAGCCAATCACACCAACAGAGAATGCTGGGTGTTCAAGCAGGCCGGCAAGTTAAATGCCGAAAACAAGGACAAGGGGCTATATAGTGATGATGAGGAGGAGCCACGGCTACCAAACACGGGAGGACAGAAGGGGTTCCCCCCACAAGTGAAGATGGTGAACATGATATACGCAACCCACATTCCCAAGAGGGAGCGGAAGCATGCACTACGGGACGTCTATGCGATGGAGCCCGTCGCCCCAAAGTTCAACCCATGGTCCGCTTGTCCGATCACCTTTGCTCGCAGGGACCACCCCACTAGTATCCGTCATGGCAGATCCGCCGCACTGGTCCTAGACCCCATCATCGACGGATTTCACCTCACTCGAGTCCTTATGGACGACAGAAGGAGCCTGAACCTGCTCTGTCAGGATATAGTGCAAAAAATGGGTATCGATCCCTCGAGGATCAAACCCACTAAAACCACCTTTAAGGGCGTCATCCCAGGTGTAGAGGCCCATTGCACGGGCTCAATCACACTGGAAGTGGTCTTCGGATCACCGGACAACTTCCGAAGCGAGGAGTTAATCTTCGATATTGTCCCGTTTCGCAGTGGCTATCATGCACTGCTCGGGCGAACAACATTTGCAAAATTTAATGCAGTACCACATTACACATACCTCAAGCTCAAGATGCCAGGACCTAGGGGGGTCATAACAGTAAATGGAAACACATAACACTGGCTCCGCACGGAAGAGCACACTACGGCCCTTGCAGCAAAAGCACAAAGCAGCCTCTTAAGGCAAACCACTAATTTGACGTTACAACCCCCGGACACCTTCAAGCGAGTCTGGAGTAAACTGCAACCGGATCGCCTGGCACGTTCAGAGCTCGCCTAGCAATTCAGGCCCCATCCTAGTCCCAATCAAGCGACGAAATCCATGCCGCGCGTACATAATTACGCACTGAAAATACCATGGACATAGGCGGGGGCACGATCAGGGCACGTCCCTCAATGTGGCTTAACCGCCCTAGGGGCTGTATACCTTTATCATTTCTTTTCTCTTTCAGGGCCTAACTCTCTGGAAGCCCTTTCTGGCAGTACGATTGCCGGACATATTACGGGAAGGAACAACCAAGGAGGCAAGAAGCTAAGATGTACACGGGAACCCCCAGGTGGTCTCTAATAATAATTGATATACCCGCTTTCTACTATCCATACGCAGCTTGCCCTTGGATAGGACATTTCGAATAGTCCTACTTTCTCCTTATTGCACTACCTGTACCAGTACGCTTCAACGTATTATTTAAATAACAATGCATAGCATTAGTCTATTATTGCATTATTTATCTTTTTTTCCTATATGTCCATTTACGACAATCCGCACCCGTACATTTGGGTACGGTCAGTACGCTAGGGGCTTTCGTTTACCCCATAATACGACGCGAGAAGTACGAACACTTTCGATAGTGCGGCACCCCGAACTTATAGCACTATATGCATCAGCTCCGAATCATGTCTTGGGTCAATAGTTGGGTTTGCTCGGCTCCCATGCTTTGGTACCTTATGTTCCGCTATATCGGCTAAGGTAGCGGTGGGAGAACTACTGCGATTGTGTCTCGGTTCTTCCAGACGAGCACCTCAGTAGAGAAAGCCGAAAACTGACTGTCATGATAAGGCGACAGACTGGTCGCTGTTCGAGAGGTCTCAAGTCCTTAAAGACCTTTTCCGCTTCGGGAGAGGAGTCGGCCTAGTACGGCTTAGGCATGTATAGCGCCCCAAATTCGGCCTTCCGAATACTAGGGGCTTCGCCAAAATTTAAAATCGTAGACTTGTATGGCTAAGTGAGAGTGATAAAGCCTTATAGTCAGATTGCCTGGTTCGTTGTGCTGAACACCTCCCTTGAAGGACCCAAAATTGGGGTAAAGAGTGCTTAGGTTTATCCCGAACACCCCAGTACTAGTTACATGGGGGCAGAAGCCGACGACTGGCCAACTCTTAGATTTTATAAACGGCCGCACAGAAAGTAATATTTTAAATTATAAAAGTGTTGCATAGCGCAGATGAACTCGTTTCACATTACAGGACCACATGAACATGTTCATTCAAAAATTACATCCTTGGCGCATTCATTCGCCACAAGGCGGGAACCCTTCAGGACACTCTAATAATACATCTCGGGGTAGCGATGCTCCTTGCCCTCCGGCGGCCCCTCCTTCACCAGCTTCACGGCGTCCAGCTTCGCCAAGTGTACCTTCGCCCGGGCAAAAGCCCTGCGCGCACCCTCGATGCAGACGGACCGCTTTATGACTTCAAGCCGTGGGCAGGCATCCAGAAGCCGCCTCACCGGACCGAAGTAGCTGCCGGACAAGGGCTCGCCGGGCCACATCCATACTGTAAGGCCCTTCATTGCCTGTTCGGCCGCCTTGTGAAGCTCGACCAGTTGCTTCAGTTGGTCGCTCAAGGGCATTGGGTGTTCGGTCCCAATATACTAAGACCAGAACAACTTTTTCACCGAGCTCCCCTCCTCAGCTCGGTAAAACTTCGCGGCATCCAATACACTGCGGGGAAGATCTACGAACGCTCCTGGAGAGCTCCGAACTCGGGTAAGAAAAAGGAAAGTTTCCTTCACATGCTTGCTTTGCATAATGAATGCCTTACCCACTGCTATCTTCCTTACCGCATCAATCTCCTGGAGGGCCTTGTGGGCTTCAGCCTTGGCGCTCCGGGCGCTTTCAAGCGCCTGCGCGAGCTCGGACTCTCGCGTCTTAGAGTCAAGCTCCAAGGACTCGTGTTTATTGGCGAGAGCCTCGAGCTCTTGCTGCACCTCGCCCACTCGGGCTTCTTGTTTTGCCCGCTCAAGGTGCTCCTTGGCCGCTTTGTTTTCGGCCTCGGACAACGCCTTCTTCAGGGTCGCCACTTCGGTCGTGGCCCCTAGCAAATTCATGATGATCCTATTATTTTGCAACCGAACTTCTTTTCAAAGCATAGACAAGGTATTGCTTACCTTTGCTCTCCTTGAGCTGCCTCTTGATAAGGCCGAGCTCGTTCTCGAACCGCTCCATGTCCTGCTTCAGTGCAGAGACCTCCGCAGTACGTGCGGCAGCGCCCAACAGTGAAGCCTGCACATACACATAGATATATTCTGATTAGACTCCTGAGGCATCATTTGATCCTCTATTCGGCCTTTCTTCTCGAACGCCGAACAGAGCATCATGGGCTACTATCTATGCGGTAATATCTTCTTATATATTGATTACTTACCTCAAAGCCTGTTAGGAGGCCGGCGCAAGCTTCGGTCAGTCCATTTTTGGCAGGCTGAACTTTCTCGATCACCGCACTCATGATAGTGTGGTGCTCTTCGTCGATGGAAGCGCTGCGAAGCGCTTCCAGCAAGTTGTCCGGTGCCTCTAGATGGACAGAGGACACCGGCACGGGCGGCTGGCCCCCCTTAATGGGGGATCGCCTGCCGGAGTCCGGAACCATCGAAGGTTCCGGCGCAGTGTTCGGCTGGAGGCCAAACTCGGAGCCCGTGGGAAGGTTGCTCCCTTTGTGCCCAGGGTCTGGGAGGTCGCCTCGAGGCGCCCCCAGGACCACCTCCCCTCGGATCGGTGCCTTTCGAGAGAACACCTCGACATTGTCCGTAGGGCGAGGGGTGGAGACGGTCGGAAGAGAGCCACTGTTCATATCCGACGAGTCCAATGAGCCGCTCGACGAGGATACGTCGAGATGAGCTCGGGACAGTTTGCACAATCATGTTCGGCATGAGGAGAAGCAATGCAGTAAAACATACCATGAATTACTATGGTGTCCGGATACTTATGACTTCGCCAGGGGCTTGACCCTGGGTAGCCACTCGTCGCCGCTGTAGGCGGCCATCGTGGAGCACTCCAGAGGGAGGATCCTTCCCTTCTTGGACCCTTCGGCCTCCCCGGTTGGCTCGGCCTTCCTTTTCTTGTCTCCCCCGACTGGGGGAGAGAACTTTCCTCCTCCTCCTCCTCATTTTCGTGGGAGGAGGGCGCGTCGGAGTCATCGGACGACGAGTCCGATACAACCTTGCCCCGGAGACCCTTTCGGGTCCCCGTGGCCTTCTTCTTGGTCTTCTTCGCCGACACCTCGTAAGGTGCCGGAGCCAGCATCTCCGTCAGGAGAGCATCTGTGGGATCTTCAGGCAGGGGGATGGGCAATCGAGCTGCTCCGCTGTCTTTATCCAGTCCTGTTAATGGCATGGGAGCTTAGATCCCGCACATCATTTAACTGGGCCAAATAAATACCCTGTGAGATGCAAAAACTTACCGGATTGTCATGGCACTTTGCGCTGAGTCCGCGGTCCTCGGTGAGGGAAGGAGGTACCTCGGCGCCCTTGAACAGCACCTTCCAAACGTCCTTGTGCGTTGTGTCATAGAGCTCTCGCAGCGTCTGGTGCTGGGCCGGGTCGAACTCCCACAAATTGAGTGCCCATCGTTGACATGGGAGAATCCGGCGGAAGAGCATGACTTGGACCACGTTGACGAGCTTGATTTTCTTGCTCACCATGTTCCTGATGTAGGTCTAGAGTCCGGTCAGCTCTACAGAAGAACCCTAGGACAGGCCCTTCTCTTTCCAAGAAGTGAGCCGTGTGGTGATTCCGGATCGAAATTTGGAGGCCGCCACCCAGTTGGTGTCGCGTGGCTCGGTGATGTAGAACCACCCCGATTGCCATCCTTTTATGGTAGCCACATAGGAGCCTTCGAGCCAGGTGACATTAGGCATTTTTCCCACCATTGCGCCTCCGCACTCTGCTTACTGGCCGACCACCACCTTCAGTTTAACATTGAAGCTCTTCAGCCACAGGCCGAAGTGGGGCCTGATGTGGAGGAAGGCCTCGCACACGACGATAAACACCGAAATGTTGCGGATGAAATTGGGGGCTAGATCATGAAAATCCAACCCGTAGTAGAACATGAGCCCACGGACAAACGGGTGGAGGGGAAATCCCAGTCCGCGGATGAAATGGGTAAGAAAAACTACCCTCTCATGGGGTTCGGGCGTAGGGATGAGTTGCCCTGCATCTGGCAGCCGGTGCGTGATACCCGCGGCCAGATATCTGGCTTCCCATAACTTTGTGATGTTCTCCTCCATGATGGAGGAGACCATCCAGTTGCCTCCCGCTCCGGACATGCTTGGAGTGGTTTGAGAAGAAAGATGCGAACTTGGGCGCTAGAGCTCGAGTGTGCGAGAATGGGTAAGCAAGGAGGAAGAAGGCGTGGGTAAAAAAGGGTGAATCCTTGTCCCTTTATAGGGGCGGAAGAGGCGATGCGCCTCCCCACTTGCCTAGTAAAATCGCTTATTCCCCAAACGCCGTAATTGATGGCACGGTTGGGTTACCCACGTCCGTATGAGAATCCCGTAATAAGGGGGGCACGATCTCTGCTTTGACAAGACGTGTCAAGAAAACCGCCTCGCGATATGTGCAGTGCTGGTTGAGAAAAATGGTTCAAATAATGACCGGGCCATGACATGATGTCGTGCTGTCAAAATGTGTCAGTAGATTAGATTTGTGGAAATATTATTGTCTCTACGGTGGTGTATGGAACTTTTTTTGCAGTGCCGAACACTATCCTTGTGTTCAAAATGTTCCATGGAGTATTCGGAGGAGGAACCCGCCTTGCAATGTCGAAGGCAGATCTGCGCGCCGGACTCATTGTCATTGAAGCCTGGTTCAGGGGCTACTGAGGGAGTCCTGGATTAGGGGGTCTCCGGACAGCCGGACTATATCCTTCGGCCGTACTGTTGGACTATGAAGATACAAGATTGAAGACCTCGTCCCGTGTCCGGATGGGACTCTCCTTGGCGTGGAAGGCAAGCTAGGTAATACAGATATGTAGATCTTCTCCCTTGTAACCGACTCTCTGTAACCCTAGCCCCCTCCGGTGTCTATATAAACCGGAGGGTTTAGTCCGTAGGAGAACATACAATCATACCATAGGCTAGCTTCTAGGGTTTAGCCTCTATGATCTCGTGGTAGATCAACTCTTGTAATACTCATATCATCAAGAACAATCAAGCAGGACGTAGGGTATTACCTCCATCAAGAGGGCCCAAACCTGGGTAAACATCGTGTCCCCTGCCTCCTGTTACCATCCGCCTTAGACGCATAGTTCGGGAACCCCTACCCGAGATCCTCCGGTTTTGACACCGACAGTTCCGATAGGTGGTGCTATCGTACATCCATGTTGATGGAGACTTCAACCCACGAAGGGTAACGGCTGCGCGAGTCCACAGAGGGCTCCACCCACGAAGGGTCCACGAAGAAGCAACCTTGTCTATCCCACCATGGCCGTCGCCCACGAAGGACTTGCCTCACTAGCGGTAGATATTCACGAAGTAGGCGATCTCCTTGCCCTTAAAACTCCTTGGTTCAACTCCACAATCTTGTCGGAGGCTCCCAAGTGACACCTAGCCAATCTAGGAGACACCACTCTCCAAGAAGTAACAAATGGTGTGTTGATGATGAACTCCTTGCTCTTGTGCTTCAAATGATAGTCTCCCCAACACTCAACTCTCTCTCACAGGATATGGATTTGGTGGAAAGAAGATTTGAGTGGAAAGCAACTTGGGGAAGGCTAGAGATCAAGATTCATATGGTAAGAATGGAATATCTTGGCCTCAACACAAGTCTAGGTGGTTCTTTCTCAGAAAAAGTAAGTTGGAAGTGTAGGTTTGTTCTGATGGCTCTCTCCATGAATGAAGAGGTGGTGGAGGGGTATATATAGCCTCCACACAAAATCTAACCGTTACACACAACTTGCCAATCTCGGTGGGACTGAATTGTTAAACTCGGTCAGATCGATTCAGCAAAGCTAGTGACTGTTAGGAGTTTCAGTGGGACCGACATGCAACTCGGTAGGACTGATATGGTTAGGGTTAGGGCATAACGTAATCTCGGTGAGACCTATTACACAAACTCGGTGAGACCGATTTTGGTAATAAGTTAACCAGAGAGTTGGTTAGGTAAACTCGGTGGGACCGATTCGCTCATTTCGGTGAGACCAAAATGTTACAAAAGGGAAACAGAGAGTTTACATTGCAATCTCGGTGGGACCGATCGCTCATCTCAGTGGTACCGAAACGTTACAAAGGGAAACAGATAGATTACAATCCCATCTCGGTGAGATCGAGATCCCTATCGGTGAGACTGATTTGCCTAGGGTTTGTGGCAGTGGCTATGACATATGAACTCGGTGGCGCCGGATAGAAAGAATCGATGGGGGTCGAGTTTGACTTTTGGTTTAGGTCATATGTGGATGTGAGAAAGTAGTTGAGGGCTTTGGAGCATATCACTAAGCATTTTGAGCAAGAGCCTCATTAAGCAACACCTCATCCCTCCTTGATAGTATTGGCTTTTCCTATAGACTCAATGTGATCTTGGATCACTAAAATAGAAAATGTAGAGTCTTGAGCTTTGAGCTTGAGCCAATCCATTTGTCCTTAGTATTTTGAGGGGTCCACTTTTCTCATCCATGTCATGCCAATCATTGAGCTTTCCTGAGATATTAATCTTGAAATAGCATTAGCTCAATGAGCTATATGTTGTTAGGAATTACCAAAACCACCTAGGGATAGTTGCACTTTCAATCTCCCCCTTTTTAGTACTTGATGACAACATATAGATCAAAGCTTCGACAAATGATAATAAGAGCGAAAAACTTTGTCGCTTGTGAAAAGCAAGAGCCCCCTAAATTTGTGCATAGTTTAAGATTTGCTTTGGACTGCAAATGCACAATGAGTTAGGAACATGGGTTACTCTTCCACGTCACATACATCTTGGTGGAGTGCTCAAAATGATAATAATGAAATACATGCACTCGTCACCAAGCAAAGTGAATGATCATATGTGGATATAAAAGGATAATGTCATCCAACGAGCATTAAGGTAGCATATGATCAAACACATGATCATCCAAGTATCACACAAAAGCATAAAGTATCTCAAACAAGCAAATGAACAAAGTTTAACCACCAAACAATAAGAGAGAATAAAAAACAACACTCTCTCTCAAAGCCTATGATCTATACATTTTCTCCCACTTTGGCAACAAGTTACCAAAAGTTCATAAAAATGCATAGTGCTAGATCGACTCTCAGGGTTGGTCTTCAGGTGGTGGTGTAGATAACACGCCAAGGACGAAGGCATCATTTGATGTAGATGGAGCTGGTGGAGTGGGTGCTGGAGCTGGTGGCACTGAAGCTGTAGCTGGTGCAGATGAAGTTGCTCGCGTGTCTGTAACAGGCACTGCAGCAGGTATCTGTCCTCTGGGCACTCTAGCAAAAGCATCAGTGGTAGACTTGCCCTTCTTCTCCTGCACTTCATCCCGAAGATGCTCAACAACTGACTGTATCTCAGTGACCTTCACATCTAAGTCATAGAACTTCTGCTCCATGATCCTCTCCAAGCTCTCCTGGTTTTGAGTCAGGGTGGTCAATCCCTTCTCAATCCTCAGAGTGGAGGCAATCAAGTAGCCAAGCTGATCTTGCTTGCTCTTCAGAAGATACTGAGATGCCTCATCAATGGTTGGCATCTTTGCAGCCTTTTCAGTCCTTGCCTTCTCCCTCTTTGCTTGTGCATGCACAGAAGATGGTTCATTTTCATCCATCACCACAATGTTGTCCTCAAAGTCTGGGTAGATGGGCATGTGTTCCATGTCCAAGAGATATGTGCCAGTGCCCATCTTGGAGTTGATTAGCTCCCGGATTTGTGGGGCATACCCACAACTTCTCTTCTGATCTGCAGCTGTTCTCTTTATGGTTTCCACAATTAGGCTCATAACTTTAAACTTTTGAGGCACATCAAATATGTGAAGCAGGTTAATTGCATGGCCTCTGATCATCTTGTGATCACCTGACTTTGGCAAGAGAGTGTGACTGAGGATCCAATTGATTGTTGGCAAACCTGACAGAAGGTAATGTACTGATCCAAACTTGTGTGTCTCAAGAGCAGCATCTAGGATCTCTTTGTACATATGTGCCATGGTGTTGTGATCCTTCTTCTTCTTGGCATAGACATCCAAGTCATATTCACTCTCCTCAGGAGCATTGATCAATTTTTCCCATTCTTCAACCGTTGACTGGTACCTACTACCTTCAGACATCCAGACAATCCTTCCATCTGGGTAGAAATGAGCTATGGAGTAGAACTGCATAATAAGCTCATCATTCCACTTTGTGAGCTTCTGAGCCACAAACTCATCGACTCCACATGCCTTGAAGCTGTCATATACACCAGGGAAGTGATCTTCATTTTCCTCAATGAATTTCCAGTCAACCCATCTCATGTCACACACTATGGGCTTCTTGTCAAGTAAAATAGTCTCATAGAAGTCCTGTTGTTCCTTTGTATGGAACCTATAGTCCACAACGGTCCTTCTCCTGGTGGCATATGGATCAGACTCTCTCCATAGCCTTAATCCTGAATCCTTCCTGATTTTCATGTTCTTTGCAACTGGGTGAGCATCATTGTGATCTGGAATTTTGGGCTTCAACTTCCTCAAAACAACAGAATCATCTTCTTCTTCAGCAGCTTGAGGCACTAGGGCCTTGTTCTCCTCCTCAGCAGGGATGTTCCTGGTGCTCCTCTTGGGTTTTGGCTTTGGATCTAGAGCAACAGTCTTAGGAGCAGTTTTGGGCTTAGATGGAGCAACCCCTGCCCTTATAGCATCTCCCATAAGTTTTTGAGCTTTGGGTGCTGGTGCTGCATCCTCTTCCTCTTCCTGTTCTTTAGAATCTCTCATTATTGAAGATCTTCCAAGAACTCTAGGAGTGGTCTTATTGACCCTTTCCTTCCTTTTCTTCTCTGCCACAACCTGTTCTTTGGGTGCAGATCCCAAAGTCTCTTGAGTGGATGTTCTGGCCTTTGACATGGGAACTCTCTTGGCAGGAACCTTTTGCTTCATTCCTGGCTTAGTAGCAGCAGCTGTGCCATATTCCTTTTTCAGGACTTTCCTCTTTGAGGTGGCCTCTTCCTCAACAGCCACATAGTCCTCATCCTCAGAATTTGAGGTTCTCTTCTTTCTGGTCCTGGTGGCTGCCTTAGGCAAGTTGCTGGGTGTACTCCTGCTTCCTTCATCAAAGCTGCTAGAGGGACTAGTGCCCTCACTTATGTTAACTTGCTCCTCAGACTTGTTCTGACTGTCACTCTGATCTTACATGATGCAAACACTAATAGCAGACCCTGTGAATAGATATAGATGAGATAGATTTGATTAGCATCACAAAGTATAGAGGTTTTTGCAAAAGAATGAGTCAAAAACTTAGTTTTAGTTTTCCACAGAATGCATTTCGGATCTACCGATTTGAAAACTCGGTGATACCGAAGCAGCTTTTGGAACCTAAACTAGTGAACTCGGTCAGACCGAGTCACAGTTCGGTGGCACCGAGACTGCTAGGGTTTCACAAAGTATTGAACTCGGTCACACCGATTTGCAATTCTCGGTTAGACCGAGAATCACATGTGCAATGGCCTTAACCAAATCGGTGGAACCGATTTCAACAACTCGGTTGGTCCGAGATGATTTCGGCGGAAACCTAACCCTAAATTTTCAATCCACGACTAAGCTACGGAGTGATTTCGCTGGATAGAGTGATCTCAATCGTGGCAAGATACATGGCAAAACAATGTGCTAGGAATTAGAGGGGGATTAGCACAAGGATCAAGTCCATACCCTAAGTGCGGCGATGGACCTGCTACGATGGCAATGGCGGAGACGATTCCCGTTGACGGCGGTGGAGACCTGCGGCGGGAGGCAGCTGGCGATGAGGAGGACGATCCGGAGACCCAGGGAGGCAGAGCAGGATGAGCGCGGGCGAAGGGGCTCGGAAATTTTTCCAAATTTTGGCCCGGGGATATATATAGCCTGACCTTGTCGGTGTGACCGAGTGGAACAACTCGGTGGCACCGAGATGCATAACTGCAAGCAGTTACTGCAACTCGGTGTGACCGAAAAGTTCGAATCGGTTGCACCGAGATTGAAAACCTAGATCGACTTAGTGATCTCGGTATGACCGAAATGGATGAATCGGTCAGACCGAAACACACAAAGAACTTCTGGAAGTTTAAGTCTATGACGAATCGGGGACTCCGAGTGCTCCTCACACAGAGTGGTTCGAACCTAACTTGATCAAACTTTGTGATGTAGCATGAATAGAGTTTGAGACAAGAAAAGCATAGATAGCTAGAGAAGGTTCTTAGGCATTCTTGTCCATCCAATTGGCAAAAGAAAAAGGAACAAACAATCAAAACAACAAGTGGATGTCCTCGAATGAGTAAATTATGCAACCAACATGCTCACACAATAAAATGGCAAATGAAATATGTGGCAAAACATGCACAACCAATTCTAGCATCTATCGAGCAATTGGCGATGACTAGGTCATCTATATATGAGTATATTGACTTAGGAGTCAAATGGGAACATTTGATCATAGGTCATACTCATTGTTTAAGCACAAGTGGGGTTACCACTTTTACATAAAGCGTTGTTGTGTTCACACCATTAGAGTTGCTTTAGCTCAATTCTTAGAGTAAAGCTCCCCCTAGATGTGAGATCCCCCCTAAGAGGGATGAACTAACCTTGGGTTTTGTCGATGATGACTTCATGTAGGTGTTGAAGATGTGGATGCTCAATGTTGATGTAGATCATTTGGAGCCATCCTTTGGAGTGAGTTGCACTTTCAATACCTACACGGGTTAGTCCCACAAGGAACAAACAAGGATGTCCATAGACAGAGAGTGATGCACACACAGGATGATGTCTATGAAAGCATTAGGTTACCTTGTCCCTTGTCTTACCAACAAGAGGGTTTGTGACTCCTTGAACTAGTGCAAGATGTGGAAGTTGATTGCACTTGTTTTTGCCAAAATGATAAGAGTGAAGTATGTTGGCGGAGTCACTCTCAAGAACTCTCTAGTTCTTCTTCTTCGAGATCCACATCATCTTGATGGGAATCCTTGGAGTTATAGTCGTTCTTGATGAAGTAGAACTTGATGTAGTCTCATGAGTCCTTAAAAGTTCTCGATGATATCCTAAGATAGTTTCATGAGCTAACTTAAGAGTGTTTAGTTCTTTAGTTAGAGACTCAATCTTCTCCTTATCATTGTCATTTGTTTCATCATAGTATTCATCACTATAGTTGTTAACAAGTAAATCATCATCACCTAACAAGTCATCTTCATCACTATTGAAATCAACATAGTCGGGGTGTGATACCTTTGGATCTTTGGCCATGAAGCATCTTCCAATTCCTTTATTTGGTGAATCAAATATGTCGTATGAGTTGGTTGACACAAGTGCTAGACCGGCAACACCTTCATCTTGAGTATATTCAGAGTCGGAGTGATAGCTTCTCTCGGAGTGATTGTCTGAGTCGGAGCCGGATACCCATTCACCAACATGAGCTTGATGTCTTCGTTTTGTGTAGCTCCTTGATGACTTGTCCTCCCTTTCCGAATCCTTGCTTCTCTGGGATGTTCTTCGTTCATAACGATCATCTCTACTCCTTCTCTCTCTTGATGGTGATTCTTCTCTTCTACTTCTTCTTTTTGGAGAATCTTCTCTTCTTTTGTAGGGTGTCGTACACTCATTGGAATAGTGTCCGGGTCTTCCACAATTGTAGCAATTTCGCTCTCGACTAGAAGATCTTTTGTCATTGTAGGACCTTGACTTGGAACTTCTCTCTTTGCTTCTACTCTTGTAGAACTTGTTGAAGTTCTTCACCATTAGGCTCAATTCTTCGTTGAAGGTTTGTTTCTCACTTGATGATGTGGGAGCTTCACATGAGGCTTTGTAAGCACCACTTGACTTGTTATAGAGCTCCTCCTTATCCTTGAGTGACATCTCGTGAGCAACAATTCTTCCAATGACTTCCGTTGGCTTGAGATCCTTGTAATTGGGCATCATTTGGATCAATGTGCATACGGTATCATATTTTCTGTCCAAAGCTCTTAGGATCTTCTTGATGATGACTTTGTCGGTCATCTCTTCACTTCCTAAGCCGGTGATCTCCTTTGTGATAAGAGCAAGCCTAGAGTACATTTCAGCAACACGTTCACCATCCTTCATTTTGAACTTGTCAAGCTGACTTTGAAGCACATCCAACTTGGATTCCTTGACGGAGTCCGTACCTTCGTGCATATCAATGAAAGTGTCCCAAATTTCCTTTGCATTCTCAAGACGGCTGGTTTTGTTGAATTCTTTGGGGCACAATCCGTTGAAGAGGATATCACAAGCTTGAGCACTGTACCTCCCATCAAAGAATTCACCTTGCAAGCCAATACACACAATAGCCCATACGGCGGGGTTATGTCCAAGAATATGCATTTTCATCTTATGCTTCCAACTAGCAAAATTAGTACCATTAAAGTAAGGACCTCTACGGTGGTAATTTCCCTCGCTAGACGCCATACTCTCCTAGGTTGTGAAACCAAGGCTATGACTACCAAAAGCTATGGAAATCAAAGCAAATAGAGACCAAAGCTCTGATACCACTTGTAGGATCAAAAGTATGTCTAGACGGGGGGGGGGTGATTAGACTACTTGACCAAATAAAACTTATCCTTTTCCCAATTTTAGTTCTTGGCAGATTTTAGCAACTTTGGACAAGTCAAGCAATCTTAACACAATTCAAGCAAGCATGCAAAGAGTATATGAGCAGCGGAAAGTAAAGCATGCAACTTGCAAGAATGTAAAGGGAAGGGTTTGGAGGATTCAAATGGAATAGGAGACACGGATGTTTCTGTCGTGGTTCCGATAGGTGGTGCTATCATACATCCACGTTGATGGAGACTTCAACCCACGAAGGGTAACGGCTGCGCGAGTCCACAGAGGGCTCCACTCACGAAGGGTCCACGAAGAAGCAACCTTGTCTATCCCACCATGGCCGTCACCCACGAAGGACTTGCCTCACTAGCGGTAGATCTTCATGAAGTAGGCGATCTGCTTGCCCTTACAAACTCCTTGGTTCAACTCCACAATCTTGTCGGAGGCTCCCAAGTGACACCTAGCCAATCTAGGAGACACTACTCTCCAAGAAGTAACAAATGGTGTGTTGATGATGAACTCCTTGCTCTTGTGCTTCAAATGATAGTCTCCCCAACACTCATCTCTCTCTCACAGGATATGGATTTGGTGGAAAGAAGATTTGAGTGGAAAGCAACTTGGGAAGGCTAGAGATCAAGATTCATATAGTAAGAATGGAATATCTTGGCCTCAACACAAGTGTAGGTGGTTCTTTCTCAGAAAAAGTAAGTTAGAAGTGTAGGTTTGTTCTGATGGCTCTCTCCACGAATGAAGAGGTGGTGGAGGGGTATATATAGCCTCCACACAAAATCTAACCATTACACACAACTTGCCAATCTCGGTGGGACCGAATTGTTAAACTCAGTCGGACCGATTCAGCAAAGCTAGTGACCGTTAGGAGTTTCGGTGGAACCGACATGCAACTCAGTAGGACCGATATGGTTAGGGTTAGGGCATAACGTAATCTCAGTGAGACAGATTACACAAACTCGGTGAGACCGATTTTGGTAATAAGTTAACCAGAGAGTTGGTCGGGTAAACTTGGTGGGACCAATTCGCTCATTTCGGTGAGACCGAAATGTTACAAAAGGGAAACGGAGAGCTTAAATTTTAATCTCAGTGGGACCGATCGCTCATCTCGGTGGGACCGAAATGTTACGAAGGGAAACAGAGAGATTGCAACCCCATCTCAGTGAGATTGAGATCCCTATCGGTGAGACCGATTTGCCTAGGGTTTGTGGCAGTGGCTATGACATTTGAACTCGGTGGCGCCGGATAGAAAGAATCGGTGGGGCCGAGTTTGACTTTTGGTTTTGGGTCATATGTGGATGTGAGAAAGTAGTTGAGGGCTTTGGAGCATATCACTAAGCATTTTGAGCAAGAGCCACATTAAGCAACACCTCATCCCTCCTTGATAGTATTAGCTTTTCCTATAGACTCAATGTGATCTTGGATCACTAAAATAGAAAATGTAGAGTCTTGAGCTTTGAGCTTGAGCCAATCCTTTTGTCCTTAGTATTTTGAGGGGTCCACTTTTCTCATCCATGCCATGCCAATCATTGAGCTTTCCTGAGATATTAATCTTGAAATAGCATTAGCTCAATGAGTTATATGTTGTTAGGAATTACCAAAACCACCTAGGGATAGTTGCACTTTCACTTGGCAACACTCCGCATTGCTTGCCGAACTCGCTCGTGCATCTGGGACAACTCTTGTAGCAGGTCGCCTTGAGATCCAGACATTTCCTCTTCGGGACGGCCAGTCAGCATACCAGCAGACATAAATCTGTCAGTTCCGGCCCTCTCTGAATTATAGGGAGGCAAGTTTGAAAAACATACTGAATATGCCGCCTTGTAGCCTCCTATTCTCCTTGACGGTGTTAGCCAGCTGGGTTCGAACATCTTTCAGTTCTTCGCCTAGTTGGGTATGGGAATCCTACAGCTTGTTCCTTTCATCCCTAACCCGCGTCAGCACACGTTCGCCTGCCGCATGTTGCCTTTCGGACTCTTGTTCACCAGCCTGGGCTTCCTTCAGTTTCCCTCTCAGTTGCTCTACTGATTCTGTTAGTAGAAACACAACAGCATTAATACAGTTGGTATATGATTATACTTTTTTCTGATAGGGAGAAGCATTACCAGGAGGTGCCCCCTTGGATTTTTCCAATTCGGCAGTAGCTGCAGTTATCTGAGCCTGACACTTTGCCACCTCTTGAGACAGCAGGCTATTCTTCTCCATAAGTGCCTGATTATACAATGATACTTAAATCAGTTGTGTCAACTTCTTTAAGTCTCGGGGGCTACTAGTATATGATTATTAAATCTACACTTACCCGCATATCTTTTGCTTGAAAGTAATATGATACCTCCTGGGCGGCCGTTTATGTACACATGTGTATAACCTGAAAGATTGCAGCCGCCGGCTTCAACCCCCACGCATATAATGCGGAGGTGCTCGCAAAAAACACGCGTTCACACTTAACCCAACGTCTTGGTCCTATTAAGGATGTGATAGCGGAGCAAGCGAGGCAACCGGACTATAATGCTTTAGCACTTTCACTTAGCCATAGGAGTTTGATAGTGGGGCTACTAGATAGCCCCTGGTGGCTCCGCACTCTCCCGATTCCGGGGTGCGTACATGCCTGGCCGGAAAACGGCCCTTCGTTAAGGCAAAGGAATTCTAACATTTCCACAGGTCATCGAGTGGTTGACCAGTCTCACGCTATATCATGACAGTCAGTTTTCGGCTTTCTCTACTGAGGCGCTCATCCGGATGAACTAGGGCACAATCGCAGTAGTTCTCCTGGTGCTACCTTAGCCGATAAAGCGGAACGTAAGGCACCAAAACACAGGAGCCGGGCAAACCCAACATTTGACCAAAGACAATGATTCGGAGATGATGCATATAGGGCCAAACTCACGACGCCGAACACTCCCTAAGGTATTCGGTCTTTGTGGTATAAACCGGGCCTAAATAATGGCCTTTGTAAGAAGCCCCTTGTGTCCAGGTACGTGCATTGTTCTGGCGTGGCCACATGCCAAGACGTCAGCATCCTTCTCAATGGTGGATATGTATCAACAAGAGACAGTAAAAAAGGTTTACGCAGGGTCTTAATCTAAAAAGAATCCTTGGACTGGGTCCCTGCTGCACGTCTGCGCCTGTGTCTCCGTTGTGCCGTATCCTCGACGGGTGTAGCATGATGATCGTTTGTCTGCGCGAGTTGAGCCCCTTGTATTGACAAATAGGGGTGTGACCATTTATTCGGTGTAAATAGCGGCACCGGACTTGTTTAGTCGTGTCTAAGGTCTTGATGACCTATTGGATGCTTTCACTGATCCGGGCGCCTTTAATGTGCGGCTGCCAAGGCAGCCGCACTCTCTTCGGCGCGCAGAGATCACTTGATATTTCCGTTCACTGAAATGATGCCACATGGACCGGGCATCTTAAGTGTGAGGGAGGCGTAGTGTAGTATTGCATTAAAGAGAGCGAAAGCTTCGCGTCCGAGCAGTGCTTGATAGCCACTTTGGAATGGAGCAATGTGGAAGGTTAAATGCTTGCGACGGAATTTATCGGGGGAGCCGAATATAACTTGTAGTAGAAGGGAGCCCGTACAACGAGCCCCTGGGCCTGGCGTTACTCCTTTAAAGGTAGTATTGCTATGGCGAATTTTTTTTGGGTCTAAACCCATCCCGTAGATTGTATCCTGATATATTAGGTTTAGGTTGCTGCCACCGTCCATCAAGACTCGTGTGAAGTGATATCCACCAATTACTGGGTCTAATACCAGGGCAGCCCATCTTGTGCGTTGGATACTTGCTAAGTAATCGCGATGGTCGAAAGTGATCAGTTGAGACGACCAGTGGCAGGACTTCACGGTGACAGGCACTTGGGTATATTTTCTTGGGAGTGCCGCGTTGTTTTTTCCCTTGATCACGTGTAACACGTTTGCTATTTTGACTTCTGGTGGAAATTTCTTTTGTTCCCAATTGTCTTGTTTGGGAGGCTCGTCCTCGTCTTCACTTGGTGTATCCTCCCCGTTGTGTATGGCGTTGAGCTTGCCGGACTGCTTGAAGACCCAACATTCTCTATGGGTATGATTAGCGGGTTTACCAGGGGTACTATGGATCTGACATACTTGGTCTAGAATTTTGTTGAGGCTGGACAATTCATCCCTGATGCCTTTAGAGGGCGGCTTTTGACCTGGCCAAGAGCTTTTGAATCTGGCGTTTACTGTCGTGCCCTTCGTGCTGTCTTCTTTATTCTGGCGTTTGTTATTGCTGTTGCGCCGTGATTTCCCATTTCCATCTCAAACTTCAGATGTACTGGGGTCGCTGGTGCTGCATCTAGCTAGCCAGCTGTCCTCACCCACGCAAAAGCGGGTCATGAGGCTTGTTAATGCGGCCATCGTTCTCGGCTTATTTTGGCCGAGGTGTCTGGCGAGCCATTCGTCACGGACGCTATGTTTAAAAGCTGCCAAGGCTTCGGCGTCCGGACAGCCGACAATCTGGTTCTTTTTAGTAAGAAACATGTTCCAAAGCTTTCGGGCTGACTCTCCGGGCTGTTGAGTTATATGACTCAAATCGTCCACATCCAGAGGTCGGACATAAGTCCCTTGAAAATTTGCCCGAAAGGCGTCTTCGAGCTCTTCCCAACTTCCAATGGAGCTTTCAGGGAGGACTTTAAGCTAGTGACGAGCTGGCCCTTTGAGCTTGAGGGGTAAGTATTTGATGGCGTGGAGATCATCTCCTCGAGCCATATGGATATGAAGGATGTAGTCCTCAATCCAGACCCCAGGGTCTGTGGTTCCGTCGTATGTCTCTATGTTTACGGGTTTTAATCCCTCTGGAAATTCATGGTCCAACACCTCATCGGTGAAACATAGAGGGTGTGCGGCACCCCTGTAGCTGGGTGTACCGCATTGTTCGGATGTTTGTTGTGTTGCATTGTATGTTGGGGCGCGCTTGCGTGGTCCATAGATGGATCTTGTTGCGCCGTCCTTTGGGTGTGAGCCCTCGCATGGGTCGCCTGTTGTATTGTGAGTGGCATTGTATGCCACTCTGTGTTGGTAGAGGGGTCATCTATCCGGCCAGGTGGCTGCTTTGATATTTGGTTGTGGGAGGTCTGAGGCCTCCTCATCGAATTCAGGTAGCAGTTTCCACTTTGGGTAGCTCTTGGAGGGGCGATTGTCGCCGTACCTCGCTGCTATGTTGAGTATTTTACTCCATCTGATTTGGAGTGTATCTTGCGCAGCCTTGAGCCTTTGCCTCTGCTTTTTAAGACTCCTCGCGGTGGCAACAAGCCTTTTACGGGCATTCTGCTACTCCGGGTACCTGTCCGGCGTTATGTCGTCCGGACCATTATCCTTGATAGAATTTGTTTCTTCGGTTTGATTTTCCGGATTGCCGTTGTCCGGCAGCGGTTCGCCCTGCTCCAGTGCTGGGTCTGTGTGACCGTTATTTCTGTCGAGGCAGGATTTGGGGCGGCGCTTGTGTCGCCGCTTTGACTGCTTTTCGAGGAAACAAGCCTTTGGTGCGTCCTCCCGCTCCCCGTCGTCATCTTTTGGTGCGTCCGCCATGTATACGTCATATGACGAGGTGGCTTTCCAGGGCCTAATAGGTGCTGGTTCTTCATCATCTCCTTCATCGGTGTCCATACCGTTGATGTCTTCGGAGTCGAAGTCGAGCATGTCGGTTAAATCGTCGACAGCTACAAAGTGGGTGGTGGGTGGGCTTTGAATTTCTTCATCGCCCGTATCCCAACCTTGCTGACCATAGTCCGGCCAGGGCTCTCCTGATAAAGAGAGAGACTTTAGTGTCTTCAGAATATCGCCGAAAGGCGAGTGCTGAAAGATGTCCGCGACAGTGAACTCCATGGTCGGCGCCCAATCGGATTCGATCGGCAGGGGCACGGAGTGTTCGGAGTCCAGAGAGGAGTCCGACTCCTTGGAGTCATGAGTCTCGCGGAGTGCGGGGCTGGTGTTCGACTCGATCGCCGTTGGGATCATAGCCCCCGAGGCGGCGTCCAACCACTCATCCTCGGTCGGCGTAGTTGGCTCCGAATTAAGGGTCGAAGCTGATGCGGGTGCGGCCTCCAGGGCACTATTCGGCGGCAGAGCTAGATCATGCTCGTCGTGACAGTGCGGCGCGCTCGGCAGTGGCTCGAATCCGTCGAAGATCAAGTCCCCGCGGATGTCGGCCGTGTAGTTTAATCTTCCAAATCTGACCTGACGGCCAGGGGCGTAGCTTTCGATCTGCTCCAGATGGCCAAGTGAATTGGCCCGCAGTGCGAAGCCGCCGAAGACGAAGATCTGTCCGGGGAGGAAGGTCTCAACCTGGACTGCATCACTATTGATGATCGTAGGAGCCATCAAGCCTGACGGCGACAACACAGAGGAACTCTCAATGAAAGCACCAATGTCGGTGTCAAAATTGGCGGATCTCGGGTAGGCGGTCCCGAACTGTGCGTCTAGGCCGGATGGTAATAGGAGGCAAGGGACACGAAGTTTTACCCAGGTTCGGGCCCTCTCGATGGAGATAAACCCTACGTCCTGCTTGATTAATATTGATGATATGGGTAGTACAAGAGTAGATCTACCACGAGATCAGAGAGGCTAAACCCTAGAAGCTAGCCTATGGTATGATTGTTGTTCTGTATGTTGTCCTACGGACTAAAACCCTCCGGTTTATATAGACACCGGAGAGGGTTAGGGTTACACAAAGTTGGTTGCAATGGTAGGAGATCTGCATATCCGTATCACCAAGCTTGACTTCCACGCCAAGGAAAGTCCCTTCCGGACACGGGACGAAGTCTTCAATCTTGTATCTTCATAGTCCAGGAGTCCGGCTGAAGGTATAGTCCGGCGATCCAGACACCCCCTAATCTAGGACTCTCTTAGTAATTATCTCTACCTGCAAACATGGATCTTCTTTGAAGATACCATATATTTTAGTGGAACTGCACAAGAAGATGTTGGAAACATTAAACTAATCGATGAATATATAGTAAGCATGGCAACCACAGTAGATAACAACAGATGGTTCCGGAGAAGTGCTTGATCTGTATGCTCTACACAATAAGCCTCCTGACAAAGGTTGGTACTCGCCCACGGATTTCATCCATATGATTGAGCTTTCTCATCTCTATTGGTGTTGTGCTACTATTTAGTTACTGTCATCAGAAAGTGGTATTGTCCTTGAGAAGTGCTTCATCTGTGTTGTTTTAAATATTTCCTTTCCTTTTTTTTGAGCAAACAGGGATGCCAGCATTTAGTTGTCCTCTTGTCTTTGCACAACAGGATCATCCTCCTCTGAAGAAGAATATGGAGTATGTGAAGTGCCTAGTTCTGATTATGCCATGATAAAGAAGCCAAGCCTCTCTTCTTAATAAGGGAGCAGTTGAAGGATGGTTACATTATTGCCCACAAGAACAAACTAACTTCTGCTCAAAAGGACTCACAGATCGGCATCTTTGTTGCTGTGATGGCCAGTACAATGTTGTTTTACGATTCCTTCCGGTGAGTTCCGTTTTTTCAAATGTGTGCTCTGCATGGATCATCTAGGTTGACTGTTTAAACTATCAATTCATAGTACAGTTTGCTTTATACTAATCACTTTTTTTGTATTTATGCACACAGGGGTGCTCAGCTTGATTTCAATGGGAACTACACAAAATGTTCACGAATACATCGAATATTCTCGAATCATTCATTTCCACCACAAGAAAGGAGGTTCCGATATGTTCAAGGCGTTGCAACATATAAAGGCGAAATCATACAAGCTACGCATGAATTTGGTTGATTTTGGTGGAACTGCACAAAAAGAACAGTTGGTTTATTTAGCACGAGGTGCCATGTCAATGTCCGAACAAATGGCAAACCCTGCCCATTCCACAATCGTAGGCATTTGATATTTTGGAATGGAAAAACCTTGTCAAAGTTTGCTCATTGATGTACGCAAAACAACACACATTTGACATTTTGGAATGGGACAACCTTGTCAAATTTTGCTCATTGATGTTAGCAAGAAGACATGCATTTGATATTTTCGAATGGGACGCCCTTTGCTATTAGCAGCATCTATCGATTTTTCTTTATTCTTTAGTTGTGAAGTAATATTGGCTCTGACATGTGAGTCGCTGAGATGCATAATCATCGATTGTTTTGAATGTTCTCTATGAATTGTCAGGACTGTGTGTTGATTGCAATGTACAAGAACGCTAAATTTTGTACTCCCTCTGTTCCTTTTTACTTAGCATATTAGATTTCTTTCAAGTCAGTTGATTTTACATTGTGAATGTTGATACTTTTTTCTATAAGATTGGTCAAAGTAGAGATACTTTGACTTCAGACAAAACTTATATGCGGACTAAAAGGGACCGAAGGGAGTACATGTGAAACTGCTGCAAACGAGGTGATCACCCTGGAATAATGCTAGTACGTATTGTTTTGCATGTTCATCCAATGCCAATGATACAAGAATTCAAACAAATCAAACTAAATTCATTCATACACTGCCGGATTTCATTACATTTCATACATTCTTCAACTAAAAAGGGGTGCGTTGGAGGTATAATTAATTAACTGTAGCACTCGTGTCCGGCTGAGCCGAACAGAAGCTTCTTCTCTAGCAGACTGAGCTTCAGTGACATAACATCAGGTGCAGTTGCGTCACTTACATGTGGGCCAGATGCCTCTTGGGCCCACATGCCAGTGACCCAACTGCACCTGCAGTTAAGTAACTGAAGCAGCGTCCTTCTCCAACATAGCTCTCCGACTCCATGTTGCCGCCAAGAAGCTAATCGGCCTTCAATGGTCAACCCGCCTACCTTGGCTTCAACCGGAGGGTAGTAACGGTGCCCTTACTTGGACCCGAGCTGCGGCGACCTACCGTGTTCTACTCTTCCTTGTTTTCTGTGTGGCGCGGCCTCGTTGGCAGCGGGGCGGGGCCTCGACGGAGCCGGCGATGTCCTCTGTCTCGTTGCCGGCGGGGCGGTGCCTCGGCGAAGCGGGGGAAATACACCCCTCGTTGCTGGCAGGGTGGGGCCTCGGTGGAGCCGGCGGTGTCCTCTGCCTCGTTGTTGGCGTCGTGGGGCCTCGGCGGAGCAGGGCCTCGTCGACGCCAGCGGAGCGGGGACTCGTCGAAGTCGGCATTGTCCTCTGCCTCATCCTCGGTCTTGCCAAACAGCGCCTCACCTGCTTCATCGCCCTCTTTGTAGGTGGCCGCAGCCTCCGCCACCTGCATGCGGTACCGCTAGTGCTCGAGGCGGCCCTTGCAGGCGGAGCAATATGAGTCAAGCAGTGCCTCCTGCTCCTCCCGCTCCGTGGAAATCTGCTCCTCCGCCTGCAGGTGCTCCTGGAGGAGATGGTGGCTGTAGGTGGCGTCGGCCTGCGCCTCCTAGAACTGCTCCTGACGCTTCTGCCTCATCGTGTCCATGTATTGGACACGAGCCTCGCTGATGGTCATGGTGCAATGCACCGGCGAGGATGGCGCGCAGGAGGGGGTTGGCGCCGGATCGTCGACTACCATGTTCTCCATTGGGACGTCATCATCCTTTGGCTGCCTGTCGGCCAGCCCGTCAGCGGCAATGGCTGCCATCTCCTTGTGTTCCATCGTCCGCCCATCCCGAAGAGCACTGGAGTGCGAGGAAGCCATGGTGGGAGTAGTGGTGTGGACAGGAGAAAGGGAACGGAGGCGGATGACTGCAGCTATGGCCGGTGCAGCAATTTATATAGCAATGGTGGGCGGCGGAGGGACGGACGTGTGGCGCCGGAGTAGCCACCTTAGCAACCTTGTATCATTAATGTGGGCGGCAGACAGACGGACGGACGTCACTTGTGTCGTTTGAAGGCGGAGAAACCGCCTGCACCGGGAAGCGGGGCGGGCGGCGCTGACCGTTTCGGGCAGAAAGCACGCGTGGGCGAGGGGGGCGATCTGGGTGAGCCAGGGCAGTCAGACTCGTGCTTGGCAGCAATCGATCCAGCAACCGGGACATGCTGGCTCGTCAGCGAGCTCGCCGAGCTGAGCGACGACAATCAGACGACAGACGTAGCTTCCGACCATGAACCGGCGCCACTGTCCAAGCCGGTTCATGCCGTGTTCACCATAGAGCAGGTGCGGCCCACTTCGACGCCCTAATGGCGGAAGAGCTACCACCGCAGGAGGACCTGTGCTGCAACCTCCGTCTCCTCAACGAGCACCGATGAACAAGCGAACGATAATGCCGTCGCGGACATGTGGCCTGAGGGAGTCCTAGATTAGGGGGTCTCCGGACAGCTGGACTATATCCTTTGGCCGGACTGTTGGATAATGAATATACAAGATTGAAGACTTCGTCCCGTGTCCGGATGGGACTCTCCTTGGCGTGGAAGGCAAGCTTGGCAATACGGATATGTAGATCTCCTCCTTTGTAACCGACTTTGTCTAACCCTAGCCCCCTCCGGTGTCTATATAAACCGGAGGGTTTGGTCCGTAGGACAAAAACAATCATACCATAGGCTAGCTTCTAGGGTTTAGCCTCTATGATCTCGTGGTAGATCAACCCTTGTAATACTCATATCATCAAGATTAATCAAGTAGGACGTAGGGTATTACCTCCATCGAGAGGGCCCAAACCTGGGTAAACATCATGTCCCCTGCCTCCAGTTACCATCCACCTTAGACGCACAGTTCGGGGCCCCCTACCCGAGATCTGCCGGTTTTGACACCGACATTGGTGCTTTCATTGAGAGTTCCATTGTGCCGTCACCATAAGGCTTGATGGCTCCTTCGATCATCGGTAACGATGCGGTCCAGCGCGAGGTTGTCCTCCCCGGACAGATCCTCGTATTCGGCAGCTTTGCACTGCGGGCCAACTCGCTTAGCCATCTGGAGCAGATCGAGAGCTACGCCCCTGGCCATCAGGTCAGGTTCGGAAACTTAAACTACACTGCCGACATCCGCGGAGACTTGATCTTCGAAGGATTCGAAGCCCATGTCAGGTGCACCACACAATCACGACGAGCATGACGTAACTCTGCCGTCGGATAGTGTTCGGGAGATCGCATCTGCAACTAATCCAGCCTTCAATCCGGAGCAAATTGCGCCATCCGAGGACGGAGGGATAGACCCCGCCATGGAGGCCGCACTCTCAGTGGCTATGGAGCCGGATACTGACTTCACCCCTTGCGAGAGCCGTGTCGCCGAACAATTGGATTCGTCCCCGTCCATAGGCTCCGAACCGCCTGTGTCCGTGCCTATCGAATCCGATTGGGCACCGATCATGGAGTTTACTTCCACAGATATCTTTCAGCACTCGCATTTCGGTGATGTGCTAAATTCATTAAGGTCACTCTCCTTGTCAGGGGAACCTTGGCCGAACTATGTCCGGCTAGAAATGGGATGCGGACGACGAGGAAATTCGCTCCCCACCCACCACCCACTTAGTAGCCACTATCGATGATTTAACCGACATGCTCGACTTCGACTCTGAAGACATCGACGGTATGGACGACGATGCAGGAGACGAACAGGAAACACCGCCCACAGGGCGCTGGACCACCACCTCATCATATGATATATACATGGTGGACACCCCCAAAGAAGGCCATGGCGACGAGATAGCGGAGAATGACCCCTCCAAGAAGCAACCCAAGCGCCGACGTCAGCGGCGCCGCTCTAAGTCCCGCCATAGCAAAAGTAGTGATACCGGCACAAGAGACAATAACACTCCGGATAGTGCCGAAGACAACAACAATCCCATCCAGCACGATTTAGAGCGGGAGGGTGAACAAGCCAGCCCTCCAGAGCAGGCAGCAGATGGAGAATCAGAGGAGGACAATTACATGCCTCTCTCTGAAGACGAGGTAAGCCTCAGCGACGAAGAATTTATCGTGCCTGAGGATCCCGTCGAGCAGGAGCGCTTCAAGCGCCGGCTTATGGCCACACCAAATAGCTTGAAGAAAAAGCAACAACAGCTTCAAGTTGATCAAGACTTGCTAGCAGACAGATGGACCGAAGTCCTTGCAGCTGAGGAATACGAACTTGAGCGCCCCTCCAAGAGTTACCCAAAGCGTAGGTTGCTACCTCACCTCGAGGAGGAAGCATTGAAACCTACATCACCAGTGTACGATGCGCCTGACCGGCCACCTCATGGCCGAGCCAGAGAGGCGTTTCAGCCTGAAGTTTAGCCTACACCCCGCCACCACTCAAACAAAAATACCAAGGCCCGGGGAAACACACGAGACCTGCGACACGTATTGGACAGCAGGGCAAAACATGCAAGGTCGATATACGGGTCACGTGGGCGCGCACCAACGTGGGACGATGACCGTCGCGCCGGATACACTAAAAGTAAATCCGGCCGGGCCGAATACAGCAGACAAGACTCATATGAACTGCTCGTGATATAGCCCGGTACAGAGGTGGCGCACACCCCCTATGCTTCACTGATGAAGTTATGGATCACAAATTCCCGGAGGGTTTCAAACCCATAAATATCGAATCGTATGATGGTACAACAGATCCTGCTGTATGGATTGAGGATTTCCTCCTTCACATCCACATGGCTCACGGTGATGATCTGCATGCCATCAAGTACCTCCCACTAAAACTCAAAGGACTAGCTCGGCATTGGCTGAATAGCTTGCCAGCAGACTCCGTCGGCAGTTGGGAGGATTTGGAACACACATTCCTTGAAAACTTCCAGGGCACTTATGTGCGACCACTGGATGCTGATGACTTGAGCCATTAACTCAGCAGCCAGGGGAATCGACCAGGCAATTCTGGACGCGGTTCCTAACTAAGAAAAACCAAATTGTCGACTGTCTGGATGTAGAGGCCTTAGCGGCATTCAAGCATAACATCCGTGACAAGTGGCTCACCCGGAACCTCGGCCAGGAGAAGCCGAAGTCTATGGCAGCCCTCACGACAATCATGACCCGCTTTTGCACGGGCGAGGATAGCTGGCTGGCTCACAGCAACAACACATCAAGGAATCCGAGCACTTCGGATACCAAAGATGCCAATGGCAGACCATGTCATAACAGAAAAAACGCCGCAACAACGGCGATAACACCGATGATACGGCAGTCAATGCCGAATTCAGAGGCTCTAAATTCGGTCAGCGGAAAAAGCCATTCAAAAGAAGTACTCCGGGCCCGTCCAGTTTGGACCGCATACTCGATCGCTCGTGTCAAATCCACGGCACCCCCGATAAGCCAGCCAATCACACCAACGGAGAATGCTGGGTGTTCAAGCAGGCCGGCAAGTTGAATGCCGAAAACAATGACAAGGGGCTGCATAGTGATGACGAGGAGGATCCCCGGCCGCCGAACACTGGAGGACAGAAGAGGTTCCCCCCACAAGTGAAGACAGTGAACATGATATACGCAACCCACATTCCCAAGAGGGAATGGAAGCGTGCAGTAAGAGACGTCTATGCGATAGAGCCCGTCGCCCCAAAGTTCAACCCATGGTCCTCTTGTCAGATCACTTTCGATCGCAGGGACCACCCCACTAGTATCCGTCATGGCGGATCCGCCGCATTGGTCCTAGACCCCATCATTGATAGATTTCACCTCACTCGAGTCCTTATGGACGGCGGCAGCAACCTGAACCTACTCTATCAGGATACAATGCGCAAAATGGGTATAGATCCCTCGAGGATCAAACCCAGCAAAACCACCTTTAAGGGCGTCATCCTAGGTGTAGAGGCCCATTGCACGGGCTCAATCACACTGGAAGTGGTCTTCGGATCTTCGGACAACTTCTGATGCGAGGAGTTAATCTTCGATATCATCCCGTTCCGCAGTGGCTATCACGCACTGCTCGGGCGACCCGCATTTGCAAAATTCAATGCGGTACCGCATTATGCATACCTCAAGCTCAAGATGCCAGGTCCTAGGGGGGTCATAACAGTCAATGGAAACATAGAATGCTTGCTCTGCACGGAAGAGCACACTGCGGCCCTCGCAGTAGAAGCACAAAGCAGCCTTTTAAGGCAAACCACCTATTCGGCGATACGGCCCCTGGACACCGTCAAGCGAGTCCGGAGTAAACTGCAACAGGATTGCCTGGCACGTTCAGAGCTCGCCTACAATTCGGCCCCCGTCCCAGTCCCAGTCAAGCGACGAAATTCGTTCCGCACGTACACAATTACGCACTAAAAATTCCATGGACATAGGCGGGGACACGATCAGGGCACGTCCCGCAATGCGGCTTAACCGCCCTAGGGGCTGCATACCTTTATCATTTTTCCCTTTCAGGACCTTACTCTCTGGAAGCCCTTTCCGGCAGTACGATTGCCAGACACATTACGAGAAGGAACAACCAAGGAGGCAAGAAGCTAAGACGTACAAGCGAACCTCCAGGTGGTCTCTACTAATAATCGATATACCCGCTTTTTACTATCCGTACGCAGCTTGCCCTTGGATAGGACATGTCAAATAGTCCTATTTTTTGCTTATTGCACTACTTGTATCAGTACGCTTTGACGTATCATTTAAATAAAAATGCATCGCATTAGTCTACTATTGCATTATCCATCCCTTTTTTCTTATATGTTCATTTACAACAACTTGCACCCATACATTCTGGTACGGTCAGTACGCTAGGGGCTTTTGTTTACCCCATAATACGGCGGGAGAAGTCCAAACACTTTTGACAGTGCGGCACCCCAAACTTAAAGCATTATATGCATCAGCTCCGAATCATGTCTTGGGTCAATAGTTGGGTTTGCCCGGCTCCCATGCTTTGGTACCTTACATTCTACTATATCGGCTAAGGTAGCGCTGGGAGAACTACTGCGATTGTGTCCCGGTTCTTCCGGACGAGCACCTCAGTAGAGAAAGCCGAAAACTGACTGTCATGATAAGGCGAGAGCTGGTTGCTGTTCGAGAGGTCTCAAGTCCTTAAAGACTTTTTCTGCTTCGGGTGAGGAGTCAGCCTTGCCCGACTTAGGCATATATAGCGCCCCAAATTCGGCCTTCCAAATACTAGGGGCTTCACCAAAATTTAAAATTGTAGACTTCTATGGCTAAGTGAGAGTGATAAAGCCTTATAATCCGATTGCCTGGTGCGCTGTGCTGAACACCTCCCTCGAAGGACCCAAAATTGGGATAAAGAGTGCTCAGGTTTATCCCGAACACCCAGTACTAGTTACATGGGGGCAGAAGCCGACGACTGGCCAACTGTCAGATTTTATAAACGGCCGCACAGAAGGTAATATTTTAAATTCAAAAAAGCGTTGCATAGTGCAAATGAACTCGTTTCATATTACAGGATCACATGAGCATGTTCATTCAAAAATTACATCTCTGGCTCATTCCTCCGCCACAAGGCGGGAACCCTTCAGGACACTTCATAGCACATTTTGGGGCAGCGATGCTCCTTGCCCTTCGGCGGCCCCTCCTTCACCAGCTTCACGGCGTCCAGCTTCGCCCAGTGCACCTTCGCCCGGGCAAAAGCCCTGTGCGCACCATCGATGTAGACGGACCACTTTATGACTTCAAGCCGTGGGCAGGCATCCACAAGCTGCCTCACCAGACCAAAGTAGCTGCAGGCAGGGGCTCGCCAGGCCAAATCCGGATTATAAGACCCTTCATGGCTTGTTCGGTTGCCTTGTGAAGCTCGACCAATTGCTTCAGCTGGTCGCTCAAGGGAATTGGGTGTTCGGTCCCAGTATACTGAGACCAGAACAACTTTTCCGTCGAGCTCCCCTCCTTAGCTTGGTAAAACTCCGCGGCATCTAGTACACTGCGGGGAAGATCTGCGAACGCTCCTGGGGAGCTCCGAATTTGGGTAAGTAAAAGGAAAGTTTCCTTCACATGCTTGCTTTGCATAATGAATGCCTTACCTGCTACTATATACCTTCCTCGCTGCATCCATCTCCTGGAGGGCCTTGTGGGCTTCAGCCTTGGCGCTCCGTGTGCTTTCGAGCGCCTTCGCAAGCTCGGACTCTCGCGTCTTAGAGTCAAGCTCCAAGGACTCGTGTTTTTTGGTGAGAGCCTCGAGCTCTTGCTGCACCTCGCCTACCCGGGCTTCTTGCTTTTCCCGCTCAAGGCACTCCTTGGCCGCTTTGTCTTCGGCCTCGAACAATGCCTTCTTCAGGGTCGCCACCTCGGTCGTGGCCCCTGGCAAATCCATGATGATCCTATTACTTTACAACCGAACCTCTTTTTAATGTGTAGACAAGGTGTTGGGGATATTACTACTAGGCGTAAACCGGCCTATCTGGGCCGGGTTAACTTCGTCAGTAGTTAAGTAAGTTAAAGCCCAAGAAGACAGAGGAGGGCTCAAGGCCCATGGTCGGCTCAAGGCCTGCAGCCGTAAACTGGCGTTAGTAGTTAACCTGTATTGTAAGTTAGGAATAAGAAGAGACCAAACCGGACACATCTATGAGCCGGTATTGGGACTCCGTAAGCCGACGAGAGTCACCCGTGTATATAAGGGGACGACCCGGCGGCGGTTCGAGGACAACAGACAACAACTCGAGACATAGGCGAAGCTTGTTTGCTCCCTAGTCATCGAAACCCCATCAATTCCATCACAACTAGACGTAGGCTTTAACCTTCATCGAAGGGGCCGAACTAGTATAAACTCTCTTGCGTCCTTGTGTCCGCTTTAACCCCTTCAAGCTAACCCGTCGCGATGGCTCCACGACTAAGTCCTTTCTCTAGGACATCTGCCGTGACAAAACCACGACAGTTGGCGCCCACCATGGGGCTATCGCACGATGGTTTCCGGTTATTGGAGGGCCGCTTTAAAGGACTCGAGGGCTACGCTGTAGGCCGGATGACTAAAAGTCGTCGCGGCAAGCTCTACATCGACGACGCAGGCTGGGGCCCCGAGGCCGGCTCAATTGAGTACGGGTGCCGGGGCCCCTTTGGTAGCATTCACGTTTTCATTGGCAAGATCGGTGAACCGGGCCCTGACCCGGACATCTGCACCGACCTCGTCGAGACGGCTTAGCGTGCGCAATCCGCCCGGGTTAAACCGGCCATGAAGCGTGCCTTTGTGGGAGTCATCCATGGAGGAAGTTATGAGGACGAATCGGCATTTCGCGGGGCGACTGTCGTTTGTTCCGATGACGAATCTTCGACCGGAGAAACCGAATCTCTTTATCAGCTACAAGATGGCCGGATTGGGAGCTGTTCCTATGGCGACAGTATTCCGGACCCCTCTGATCTGCCCAACCGGGTTGGAATATTCATGGCCGGAACACAAGCAGCGCTTCATTCTTCGACAGCTGCGGCAACGATCTCCGGTTCAGCAGCAGGGACGGCTGCCGGGGCAGGAGGCCCAGTGCGCCCGCCGGCTCAGGTTCTATCAGAACTATTTGATGCGTTGGCTGTGCTTATGACGGAAGTTAATCCGCCAGATCAGGACGTTCACAACACGGAGATTGCAAAGGTAAAGGAACAGATCACCCAGGCCAAGGCAGATTTGGCGGCTAAGGACACCAGGATGGACGCAGAGCGGGCCGCTTTAGATGCACAGGCCTACAGGCTTATGTTGGACCAGAGCGCGTCGCATGAAGTCATGAGGAGGAAGCACCGATCCCGCTTACCTCCGGTTTCCGAGGACAGAGACCTTTTCAACATCCAGGACCAAGAGCCGGCAATCCGCTGGAGGGGAACCAGGCAGAAGCCCCTGGGATCGGTGCACCGGTTCAGCCTCGTCAGATGGACCCGCCTCGTCAAAACACCGTTATACCTCAGGATGCTTTAACACCTCTGGTTCACTACTCCAACCCAATGGACAATCTTGTTGCCGCTGCTGCACGGATGGAGGCCATTCCAATTGAAGGTGACTCGCTGCAGGCTGTAGAGACGCGATGGGTCAAGGAACTTCTGAGGACAGCTTTAGCCCAACAGGAAGCGTACTCGTACAGCCGCGATCGGATCCACTCGACCCCCCGTCCAAGCCGGAGCTATAGCAGACATATGGATGAACCAGCAGTGTTGAGTAATGAACAACGTGGAGCACCCCGTGGCAACAACCCGATGGGTGGTGCTGATGACGCTCAGGAAGTGGTGAACCGGGCCCGAGCGCGCAGGGAGGCCGAGTTAGCCGCACAACATCATGCTCGGCAGCTCACGCCGGTTCGTCCAACCATCTCGATCGAACCTGGTGTTACTTCTAGTTCTTTGGGGGTGCCATTCCTTATCCCCGCTTTACGCAACGTGCGCCTGCCCAAGGATTTCAAAGGCCCGCGCAAGGTACCAAATTACACGGGGGATCAACCTCCAGAGAAATGGGTGGAGAGCTATGAGATGGCCATGGAGATGCTTGATGTGGATGACACGGCGTGTGCGAAATACTTCACCATGATGCTTGAAGGAACGGCCTGTACTTGGTTAAAAAGCTTGCCAGCTAATTCTATCAGTTCATGGGCCCAATTACGAGCCCGGTTTATCAGCAATTTCAAGGATACCTGTAAATAGCCTATGTCGATAGTGGACTTAGCTGCATGCGTCCAGGAGGAAGGAGAATCAACGACTCATTGGGTGCACCGGGTTTCACAAGTGTTGCACTCCTCAGACCGCATCAACGCTGACACCAGAGTATTAACCCTAGAAGGCAACTGCCGGTTTGGGCCCCTGAAGTTGAAATTGGGACGGATGAAGCATCATTGCACCGACGGAAGAAGAACAGCAGCTCCAAAGGTCAGCAGCATCACTGGGTAGGCAATGGCGGAGGAGGCAAGCGTAAAGCGGATGGTAACATGGACTTTGTAGCTAATACCAACGCACAGGACAATGGCCAGCGACGCAAGGGTAGGCCGAAAAATCGTAATGGAGCACCCAACCCTAACCCAAACCGCCTAAACTATCTGCTAAGCCAGCCCTGTCCAAGACATGGGACGAAGGAGGAGCCAGCAAACCACCTTTGGAAGGATTGCTTTATTATGCAGGAGTTCAAGAATTCTAATAATTTCCGGTATGATCACGAATCTGGCGGTGGCTCAGGATCCGGGCCAAGTTACGGTGGAGGAAGTTCCGGTTCAGGATTTAATGGTAATCCAGGCGGACATAATGGTCAAAATAGTCAGAACAACCAGGGTGGTTACAACCAACAGTAGCAACAGTCGGGTTACCAGAGCAACCCAAAGCAGTTGAGTAGTGGGCAGTACCATGTCTTCACCACTAGCTTGGACAAGCGAGACCGGAAGGTTCAGAGGCGGGCAGTCAACTCTGTTGAACCGGCCATACCCCGTTATCTACGTTGGTCTGAACAACCAATCATATGGAGCAGATAGGATCACCCACCCCAGGTCAATAATCCGGGTTAGTTGGCTCTGGCGGTGGCGCCTCAGGTGGGAGGTTATAAGTTCACCAAGGTGCTCATGGATGGAGGGAGCAGCATTAACATCATGTACTATAAGACCTTCCGTCGTATGGGACTAACAGATAAGAATCTCAAACCGTCTAATACAGTATTACACGGTGTAGTGCCTGGCAGATCAGCATATCCCGTTGGTAAGATAGCTCTGGAAGTGGCCTTTGGGGATGATCATGATTCCAGGTCGGAGACATTGACGTTTGAAGTGGTGAAAATCCAAAGTCCATATCATGCCCTGTTTGGGTGACCGGCATACGCCAAGTTTATGGCTCGGCCCTGTTATGTGTATTTGCAGCTCAAGATGTCGGGTCACAAGGGGACAATAACGGTTCACAGAAGCCGCAAAATCGCTTTGGAATGTGAGGAAGGAGATGCGGCTTATGCAGAGTCGGTTTGTGCCACCGAGGAGTTGAAGTACTATAAAGACAATGTTGATCCGGCAGACATGACTCCATTGAAGAAGTCAACTACGGAGCATGATCCGGCCCTGAAGTTCAAATCGGTAGCAGAAACTAAGCTTGTTGACTTCGTACCTGGCGATTCGTCCAAGCAGTTCAGCATCAGTGCCAACTTGGATCCGAAATAGGAAAGCGCGCTCATCGAGTTCATCCGTGAGAATCGGGACATTTTTGCATGGAAGCCCTCCGACATGCCAGGTGTACCGAGGCAACTCGCTGAGCACACACTTAATGTGGATCCTAAATATAAACCGGTGAAACAGTTCCTCCGCCGGTTTAACGAAGAAAGACGCAAGGCGATTGGAGAAGAGGTAGCCAGGCTCTTAGCAGCTGGCTTTATTGTTGAAGTTTTTCACCCTGAGTGGCTTGCCAATCCGGTGCTGGTCCTCAAGAAAAACGGCACCTGGCGCATGTGTGTGGATTACACAGATCTTAATAAAGCTTGTCCAGCAGATCCTTTTGCCCTCCCCGTATTGATCAAATTATTGATGCTACGGCGGGTTGTGAGCGTTTAAGTTTTTTGGATGCGTATTCTGGCTATCATCAGATCAAAATGGTAGTTAAGGACCAGGAGAAGACAACATTTATAACTCCCTTTGGAGCCTTCTGCTATGTGTCTATGCCCTTCGGGCTCAAGAGTGCCCAGGCAACTTACCAACGGTGTGTACAAAATTGTCTTCACAAGCAGATTGGCCGTAATGTACATGCTTACGTGGATGATATCGTGGTTAAATCCAGGGAGAAGGAGACTCTGATTGATGATTTGAAGGAAACCTTTGATAACCTGAGAACATACAAAATGATGCTTAATCCGGACAAGTGTGTCTTTGGTGTACCGGTGGGAAAGCTATTGGGTTTTCTAGTGTCCAACATGGGAATTGAGGCTAATCCGGAGAAGATCACGGCTATCACCTCCCTGGCTAAACCAAAGTGTATCAACGATGTTCAACGCCTGGCAGGCCGGATTGCTGCGCTAAGCCGGTTTATCAGTCGCCTGGGTGAGAAGGCAATCCCTTTGTATCAGATGGTGAAAAAGACGGATCAGTTTGTCTGGAGTTCTGCTGCTGATGAAGCATTTGAGGACTTAAAGCGGTAATTGGCCAATCCGCCTGTGCTCGCCGCTCCCATTGACAAGGAGTCGTTACTGCTATATGTTGCTGCTAATGTTCGGGCGGTCAGTGTAGCTATTGTGGTGGAGCGAAAGGAGGCAGGTAAGGAGCATCCAGTTCAACGTCCGGTCTATTATATCAGCGAGGTGCTCATTGAGTCCTAGCAAAGGTATCCGCATCGGCAGAAGCTGGTGTATGGAGTTTTTATGGCGAGCCGGAAGCTTAAACAATATTTCCAAGGGAACTCAATTACGGTGGTCAGTTCCGCTCCTTTGGGAGATATCATCCAGAACCGGGAAGCAACTGGCCGGATTGCAAAGTGGGCCATAGAGCTGGGGCCGTATGGTTTGAAGTATGTGCCTCGGACAGCGGTTAAGTCTCAAGCACTTGTTGATTTCATCAATGATAGGACGGAAATGCAAGCACCTGAAGAAAAGCCGGATCATACGTATTGGACCATCCATTTTGACGGATCCAGGCAGTTGGAAGGCTCGGGGGCTGGAGTCGTATTAACTTCCCCACGAGGTGATAAGTTTTGTTATGTTCTCTGTTTAATGTTCCCCTGTACTAACAATGCAGCTGAGTATGAAGCCTTGCTCCATGGTTTCCGGATGGCTAAGGAGATGAATCTAAGTCGAGTTAAGTGCTTCGGTGACTCAGACCTTGTGGCTCAGCAAGTGTCTGGCACTTGGGACTCCAAGGACCCACTCATGGTAGCATATCGTCGTGAGGTGGATACTGTCGCAGGTTATTTCAAAGGCTATCAGGTGGACCACGTGGACCGGCGGAAAAATGAAGTGGCAGACGCTTTAAGCCGGCTGGGCTCTCAGCGCAAACCGGTCCCACCCAATGTTTTTCTGGATGTGTTGCACAAGCCGTCGGTCAAGATCCCCGGTGAAGAGGATTTGGCTATTCCTGATCCGGAGGCTCAATTGGTGGCGTCTCTTCATGTTATTCCATATTGGACGCTTCCTTACCTGGCGTACAAGAACCGGGGTGAGTTTCCAGAGGATGAGATTCTAGCCCGGCAGATAATACGGCGATCCAAGTCCATGGCTATCATCAACGGCGACTTGCATCATTGCAGTATATCAGGAGCTTTTCAACGCTGCGTGTCTCCTGAAGAAGGCCGTGAAATTTTGCGTGAGATCCACGAAGGAGATTGTGGTCACCACGCCGGTTCAAAGTCTCTGGTGGCTAAAGCGTTTCGCCATGGTTTTTATTGGTTAACTGCTCATGCTGATGCGGAGGATCTGGTCAGACGATGTGATGGTTGCCAAAGGTTTTCAAGGCATGCTCATGTACCGGCTCAAGAATTGAGAATGATTCCAATTACTTGGCCGTTTGTGACTTGGGGGCTGGATATGGTTGGGCCTTTCAAAAGGTCCAAAGATAAGAAGACCCACCTCCTGGTGGCGGTTGACAAGTTTACAAAGTGGGTGGAGGCAGAACCTGTTAGCAAGTGTGATGCGGCCATGGTGGTTTAGTTCATCAAAAAGGTGATTTTCCGGTTTGGCTTTTTGCACAGTATTGTCACAGATAATGGTACCAATTTGTCCAAAGGTGCTATGGTCTACGAACGGGAGCACATCTGGCTCGACGTTTCATCAGTGGCACATCCACAGTCCAATGGTCAAGCAGAAAGAGCTAATCAAGAGATCTTGAGAGGCATCAAGCCTCGACTCATGGTTCCTTTGCAGAGAACGCCGGGTTGTTGGGTAGAAGAATTACCATCTGTGTTATGGAGCATCAATACAACACCCAACAGATCAACAGGATACACACCGTTCTTCATGGTTTATGGAGCGGAGGCGGTTCTCCCCAGTGATAGCCGTCATGATTCACCTCGTGTCACGACTTATATTGAAGCAGACAACGAGACAGCACGGCAAGATGCTTTGGACCAGTTGGATGAAGAGCCTGACATCGCAGCCGCCCGATCGGCGATTTACCAGCAGAATCTTCGTCGTTATCAGAGTCGCCAGGTCAGAACCAGAACCTTTCAGGAAGGAGATTTGGTGCTTCGGCTCATCCAAGATCAGACTGATATGCATAAGCTATCCCCACCTTGGGAGGGGCCTTTCGTGGTCAGCAAGAATCTGCACAACTGGTCATACTATCTGATCGATATTCGAGAGCATAAGGACTCACGTACATCAGAGGAGGAGACTAACAGGCCGTGGAATATAGCTCATCTTCGGCCTTACTATACCTGAGCCATTGGCTATACTTATGTACATATTACGACAATGTATATATTATGATTAAATATAATAAACTGGAACCTCAGCTAAAGCGGGGTATCTGTTCTTTTAGATCATGTGAGGTTACACGGAGTTGCTCTAAAGCGGCCTCCGGTTTACCCCTTGAGTTCGCTTTGCTAAAAGCATCATGTTATATCACTTGGAGGATTGGTCGTGTCCGAACCAATACCATGCCTCTTGATAGGCGAGAGCCACCAGATCACTTGGGGACTTGGTCATGTCTGAACCAGTCATGCCTCTTGATCGGCGTAAGGCCACAGAATCACTTGGGGGCTTGGTCGAACCCGAACCATGACCATGCCATTTGGTCGGCATAAATGCCACAGTTTCATTTGGGGACCTGGCTGACTAGAACCATAGTTACACCTAACGGGAGCTTGGTTGTGTTTGGCCATGGTAACGCCATTTGATCAGCTTAAATAAACCTTTTTTGGCAAACGGTTTTGTCGTTGGTTTTTGCTTCACACTTTTCTTTGAAGGGGGGTTTTTGCTTTTCATTGTGTTTTTTAAACCGACAAAGTTTTTTTGACCAATCAATTGACGGAACACAGTTCACGTCAATCCGGAGACTATTTGTCCAATTTGATCCTTGTTGTTAACATCCTCTTATGGAGTAACACGGTGTTTATTATAACCCGACACGGTTTACATGGTAAACCAGCGTCATATATATATATATACAGGAGTTGTTATCTCCTCCAACAGTGTGGGTTTGCAGAACTCCGCTTCAAGATTGGCCAAGCCAACTTCACGCTCAATGATGGCAGGTATTATGTATCTCAAAAATTTGATCATATACTTAAAATTTTGTTTTGATTTCATATATGCAGACATCATATTCCGCCTGACGGTAGAACCGCGGTGGCACTTGACGAATTTTTCATTTCAGAAAGTGTTTTGGAAAGTTCATTACCACAGGAAGAACAAATTATGCACGAAGGCATATCAACATCAAAGGTATCAGCTAGCCTATTACAAGGCAACATGGTGCCCATAATAATATAATTGTTTTTCGCAAAGGAGAGGCAGTTTAAAACCGGCTTCCGGTTCAAGTTTGGTCACCAGCCTGGCCTGATGGTTGTGGGTCATCCTGCGCCGCTTCAGCCTCCGTTTCTCTACCCAGTGGCTGGAAATCCACAGTTGTCCAGTTGATTCCCATTAATGCTTGAAAAACAGCTTCATCATGGATCAACAATGATGGGTCAATATCGGGAGTGTAAGTATGCTTACGGATTGGAGGGATCAGATTTTTCGATTCATGGATTGGTGCAGCTATTCGCTTGTTCTGACTGTCATATTGCGCTTGATAATGAGACAAATCTGCTTCCTCAGCCAGTTGACAAGCTAGCGGACGAACCTCCTGGTTTATTGCTCGCAGATCCGCTTCGCCAAATTCTGACCCATCTTCCTTCAAGCTGGGATAGCCCTGAGCCGCTTCAATAGGATCAAAATCCGGCACCCAGGCTTTTGCCCGGATTAAGGCATTGATTGCACCGGTTCGAGCAGCAGATTTCTTCAGCTCTTCAACCCGGGCAGGAAGCACCGACAGTTTCATCAGAGTATCTTGAATCAAAGTGGGCGCCGGTTTGTTATGAGATGCGGTACAGATGATCCGCTGGGCACCAGTATACAATTGTTCAACCAATGTATAGGCGGCTTTTAGTTTCTTCCGCACATCTGACCCCAAGTGACCAATGCGTGTCCCTGAAATACCATAAAGGGTTAATAAACCAGCGACTCTGTCAGAAGGCAGAGCCAATTTAGAAGGCAAACTGGCTTACCAAAGATAGCAGTAGTCATGGCATGCACGTGCCGCTTTATGCTGGTCAGTTCATCCGCCACTGTTTTAGTGCAGCCTCGGCATCCTCTGCTCGTTTGATCAAAGCGGACTTTTCAGTGGCCCAATCCGCCCGCTTCTTCTTGAAGCTCTCCTTAAGCTGTTCCATGGCGCTTAAAGTGCTGGCCAATTCCTCTTTTGCTTTGGAGGTTTCAGCCTGTTGGGTTTTCAGGTTTTCTTGGAGATCGGTGACTTGGTTTTCTTTCCTCTTCAGCTCCGCCTGCATACATACAGATATATGCTTCAACAAATCGGTATAAGGATTCAAGTACCAATCACATAACAAGTTATGCACTTAGCACTTGGGGGCTAATGCATATTCGGTCTTCATCTTTCAATTGCTTACCAAGTCCCAAGATCAATACAAGTATTCAACTTGGCACTTGGGGGCTAATGGCTATTTCAATTACTTAAAGTACCGGTTTAACTACGTTAAGTTGAACCAGCCCTTGGGGGCTACATCAGCGAATTTCAAAGCATCAAGATTTATATTGGTAAGTCCCGGTTTGAAAGAATATTACAAACTGGCCCTTGGGGGCTAGGAGAGTCAGCAAGAATGGAAGCATACAAGCAGGAAGGAGCATATGGAAGTTACCTCATATTTCTCTTTCATCATATTAACCAGACCGGCTTCATAGTCGCGACTAGTATACAACCGGTTCAGATAGCCGGAATGGATATCTTGGGCGTTCAGAGCAGCATAAGTCGTCAGATCAGCGTTCCACTTGCCTTTGCCAAAGGCAACAAATTCTTCCTTGGCAGAATGTTTGGATAAAGCGACAGGATTTCTTGGCTCAGTATGGCCAGTGCCAGTAATAACAACCTCATCATCCTGGGTACCGCCGGTTTGCACTGGGGCTGTTGGCTTGTTACTAGGTTTTGCTGGACCGGTGGAACTTTCAATCCGGATGGAACCTGTGGGCTGATCGACAGGACCTGAGGCGTCGGTAGGTCTCTCTTCAGCAATAAGATCATCGTCCTGCTGCGGTGGATCGTTGGGTATATCCTTAGGAATAGCCGCTTCAAGATTGGGTGTCTTGCCTGGTTCAAGAATGACATCTTCTTCGGCCGCTTTTTCTAGGCGGGCCTTCTTGCTTGGCCTAGGTTTGGCCATAAGAAGAATAACAAAATCAAATACAACATATGTTCTAAGGCAATGTACTACAAACATCACAATAAGTATAGCTTAACCCAAGCACCATTTTGAGCGGTGGGAGCTGAGTAGCCGATGACTCGCCAGAAGATGAATGGGAAGTAACCTGGTAATCGGAGTCAGACGGATTAAGAGGTTGACGAAAGCAGCCCGCTTTAGGACAAGCACTGACAAGCAAATTAGAGACCTCTGAATGGCGTTTCCGAACCGGACTGTTCGGTAAGCCGGTGGAGGTAACTACCTGGCCGCTGTGCCGGGTGGTGCGACGAGCTTCGTGTTGTTGGGTCTTCATAAGAAGTTTAGGATCCAAATAAGCAAGAGGATGAGAAAATTTAACTTTCCGGATTGCCTGACGGATTTTTTGTGAAGGCAAAGTATCTGAATCGGAAGAGAGAATAATTACCTCTGCAACATCCGCGTGGCTGGCTTCGGCATCATCCTGACAAATATCATCATCAATAAGACGCATGAAAAATAAACCAAGTGAGTCAAGCTCTACCTCAAAGTCCGGATTATCCACCTCATCATCAGGGGCCGGATTAGAAGATGAAGTGGTTTCTTTTCCTGTGGGCAGTCTTCTTCACAGCTTTAGTCTTTTGCCGGGTTGCTCTTTCCGGTTTGTCTGGTTTTTCTGGTTTCTCCTGCGGCAGTTTTTTGCTCCAAAACGGATCATTGCCTTGATTATGCAGACACTGATATTAAAAACAATGACCAGACATATCAATAACAGATTCAGCAAAGAGAAAAATCAAAGTCTTACAGCTGGCGGTTTGTTGGTGGCACAGAAGGGAAGCAGGCCGGTTCTAGCACAGACGTGTTCCGGTTCATTCAGTATCTTATGCACAGCCTTTGTGATTTCTTCATCGGAGAGCTGGAGTTTTGAATGTCGCAGTGGGTCATCAACACTGTCAGTATACTCGCACATCAAACCAGAGCGCTGACTAAGGGGCAGTATGCTCCATGATATCCAACAGCGAGCGAGATCAACCCCTGTTAAACCGTTGGCCATAAAGGCTCTGAGCTTTGATAGCTGGGGAGCATATTTGCTTCTCTCCTAGGCAGTCAATCTTTGAGGAAAAGGGTGTGTATTGCTGAGACGCTCCGGATGAAAGGCAGGCAAGGGATTCTCACCAGCAGGGGAGGTGTCTTTGCAGTAGAACCATGTCTGATTCCACTCCTTGGGGTGAATGTGCAGCTTGGTGTGAGGGTATGTGACCTCTTTCCTTTACTGAATCGCCATGCCACCCAACTCTGTATTAGAGCCATCTGTAAACTCAGTACAGCGGTTTAGATGGAAAAGGTCTCTGAACAATTCCACTGTGGGCTCCTCTTGAAAGAACACCTCACAGAGCACTTGGAAGTGGCACATATTTGTAACAGAGTTGGGGCCAGTGTCTTGCGGATGGAGTTGGAAATCGGGCGGCTTAAAGCCCCAGGCTAAGTGATCTACGAAAACAACAACCTCTCCTTCTCGAGGTGTGGGAGGGTATTATTTGCCAGGAGCCCTCCAATGGATGGTATCTTTGCTGCCTAAAGCGCCAATCAGGACTAAATCGTCCAGTTGATCCTCTGTGACGCGAGAAGGAACCCAATTGCACTCATATACTTGCTTGGACATGATGGAATCTACAAGGTAGAAGATCCCGGTTCAAAAATGGATTTGATCAAGGTACGTTGGTATGGGCACTGTTAAACTGGAGACAGAACTATCTGAACCGGAGTTTCATAAAGCAACCAACATCTAGCGGTTCAACAAGGGGACTAATGGCATATACCGGTTTGGAAAATTTTCTATAAGGTTAAACCGCCTGATCTAAGCATTGAAAAGCTGAGATTGCGGATGGACAAGTACGCACAAACAGGTTTTACAAGATTTCTTTACAGCATTGGATCTGAAGCAAGTTTAGAGAAGAGATAAATACTTAGAGGTTCAAAGGAGCAGTACCGAACCAATGAGCAAAACGTTCATATAGACCCATGGTTTGAGATGCATAAGTAAAGGCGAAGGTCAAACAACTATCATTGCACAGAATAAAGATTTGTGGATTCATCTAAAGATCTATTGTATGAGCAAGAGGCAGACGATGAACACTGAAGAACTGCGAAACCCTAGGCCAGATCTGCGGGGAAAAAGATAGAAGATTTACCGGAGCTAAGGAAGATGCGGAAGGTTGCCGTGATGTTCTGGTGCGCTTAGGTTGATGCAGCGGCCAAGGATGAGGCAGAGGTCGACGGCGGTGGCGGAGCTCCGAGGCTGGCGACGCGAGGAAGATGAAGAAGGCACGGAAGGAGAAAAGAAACGACCCTTCGGTCCTATTTATAAGGCGAAAGAACATTAGTCAGGCGCGACAATCAAGGGGCCACAAAACGGAGCTGTCGCCTCGATTTCCGCCGATCTATTAAACAAAGAAGCATAATGGATAGCTTCGTTATGACAGGTGACGTCACTCCGGTTTATAGCAATCAAAGAAGATGACATCATGGCGGTTTACCAATTTATAAGAAGATGTTGAAGATGAAGCTTTTATTAAAGGATTGATGTCGGTGTCAAAACCGGCGGATCTCAGGTAGGGGGTCCCGAACTGTGCGTCTAAGGTGGATGGTAACAGGAGGCAGGGGCCACGATGTTTTACCCAGGTTCGAGCCCTCTTGATGGAGGTAAAACCCTACGTCTTGCTTGATTAATACTGATGATATGGGTAGTACAAGAGTAGATCTACCACGAGATCAAGGAGGCTAAACCCTAGAAGCTAGCCTATGGTATGATTGTTGTATCTCATCTATCGACTAGCCTGGCCTCGGTTTATATAATGCACCAGAGGCGTAGGATAACAAGAGTCCTAGCCGAATACGCCGGTGGGGAGGAGTCCTTGTCTTGATCGCCAAGTCTTGTGGAATATTCCTTGTATGCGGCAGCTGTCCGAACTGGCCCATGAGTATACGGCCATGGGGGTCCTCGGCCCAATCTAATAGATAGGGAGATGACGTGGTGAGTACCCCCTAGTCCAGGACACCGTCAGTAGCCCCCTGAACCGGTCTTCAAGTTAGGGATGCTCCTCGATTCTTCCGAACTGTTCTTCATCTTCGGTTGACGGTCTTGAAAACTGGTTCAACAAATCTTCTCATCTTCGATCTTGAGGATCGCCGAAATGCATTCGGCGAGTTTACACGTCGGGTATCCGAGGAGCCCCTTTAAGTTTCTGGCCTTTATCAATGCCTTGTTATTTTTATGCCACACCTCGGGTTTGAAGTTGTTCCCGGGCGGCAGCGTCCTCTTGCGTCCGAGCTCCAACGCCGGGCTGCATTCGAGGTATCTTTTGCAGCCGAGCACCAAAGCCGGACCGCTTCCCAGCTCTAACGCCCGAATGTATCCGAGCTCCAACGCCGGACTATGTATCCGAGCTCCAACGCCGGACTATATCCGAGGTGTCATATCACCTTGGTTCAAAAAAGTTTGAAGGAGTTTATCCGAGCTTAATGCCGGAAATGCCCTCTATGGAGCCAGCCACTAGCACCCGAGCTTTATGCCGGACTGCTTCCAAGGTGGTGCACCACCCCGAATGTGGGCCGATTTTTGTGAATATTTTTTATTGGTGCAATTTATTCTCTGCCGAGATATATAGCCAGTAGCCCTCAAGGTGTGTATCGGTCTAAAACCCGAGATGCACCTGAAGGATGACGTAAGACTGCTGATCCTAGTAGCCGCTAAGACTCAGGTTGATTTGCAAAATCGGCCTAAGGATCAAGTCCAAACTCGGCAGAATACTTCGGGACACTAAAAGCGGTGTGCTCAGTCCTCGAGGCTCAGGTTGGGTGCGGCCGACCAACCTGAGGATCAAAATCTCCTCGGAAACTATATTGCACATAAAATTTTCTGCATTGGACAAGCAATGCAGTAGCCCCTGAGACACTGGTCGGGTGGCAACACCAGATTAGGGGATCGATGTGCCCCTTTAATATTTGTAAATAATAAGCCCGAAGCCCAGTAGCCCCCGAGCCTTAATAAAGGCATGGGTGGCCGAATTAAGGATCAATATCCATAGTAAAATCACAAATTATGTGTAATGACTCTATGTATCCAAGTACTTTACGTCATTAATGCTCGAATCCGCATTGTACAAAACTTTGTTTGACCGACCATCGGCTTCCACCTCCTCGGCCAGTAGCCGAGGAGTGTTTGTCCTACTTTATAAAGCCTTTATGAGGGAAAATATTTACAACAAACAAGGCAATCTGGCCATACGGTTTTATAAACAAAGGTACGCAAAGAGCTATATCACTGTTTAACAGAAGAAATGTCTTCCAAAGAAAATAGTCCCGCTATCGGTTCCTTTCTTTGGGTTGTCATGCTAAGCATGATCATTAAACCTCAGCTCTAATGTAAGAGCAAAATATTGAGGATTTAGTTTGGGAGGCCAGTTAATAGCCCCCGGTAGTGTTCGGCGACAGTCGGGGTCAAGCCGTAAACACTTCGGCCAATGTTATGAACGGCCCATCATTTAACATAGTCATCGGATCGCTGACTAGTTTACGCTTATTGTGAAAGTCAGTTTTCGGCTTTCTCCACTGAGGTGCTTAACCATGTGAGCTGGAAGCACAATCGCAGTGGTTCTCCCTTTGCATGCCTAGCCGAACAAAACGGAACATAGGAAGCAAGTGCAGGAGCCGGGCAACCCAACTATTGACCGAAGACACAATTCGAAACCAATGCATATATAGCAATATCTGAGAATGTTTTTGCCGAATCCCTAAAGGTGTCCGGCGTTGCACTGCGAGACTAATGCTGGAGAAGCGCAAATAGTTTTATAAGTGCCAAAAAGCTTGGAAAACGAAGAAACGTCAGTAAAAACATGACGTCCAAACAATATCAAGTGTTCGGTGCCAATCCGAAAGTTGGTCTGAGAAAAAAGAAGTGCTTATGTCATGCTTTAACATGATACATCCTATCTCAAGACTTCGAGCGGGTCAGCCTATGGCTTCAACCTCCTATCCCGAGGGCGGAGTACTTCTGCCAGTTTAGCAAACTAAACTCTAGCGGCTTTGAGAGAGAAATTAGGCTCCCCGGCTAGTGACCGCACACTCGTGTCGAAAAAGGAGTGATAAATAATAATAAAACTTTGCAACGACTAAGAAGAAGAACACTTATTATAAAATGGCTCAAATAAACTTAAGAGCCCCCAAGTGACTTGGGTAGAAGAATGATTGCATGTACCGAAGTACTTATATCATACCTATGTTCAACCGAACTTTAAACGCGTCTTAACCGACCGTCAGCTTCTCCCTCTTCGGTCAAGGACCGAAAAGGGTTATGTACTCCATCGGTCGAGAATATCGATGGTGTTTCCAATAACCAGGCAATCAGGCCATAAGGCTGTAACAGACAAAGCGCGCTTAGGGAACTTATACTATATTACCGTGAAGTGTAAGAAGCATCTTCGAAGAAAATAGTACCCCCACCGATACCTTTCTTTGGTGCTCATTGTTATTATGAGACTAGTGCAATAGATTTTTTGTACTCATGAGTTCCGTTGTGTGCCGACTATCATTGAAAACTATAAGAGAGCTAGCTTTCGGCTTCACCCAGTCTGAGGTCCGGCTCAGTTGACCCGATCGTGACAATCGCAGAGGTGCTCCCTTTACTCCCTAGCCGAACAATCGGGAACGTAGGGGTAAACACAGGAGCGAGGCAACCCAGCTTGCAAATCGCTTAAGTCAATATGGTGCATATTGTTGCATAATACACGAACAAGGAATGAAGCCGTACAAGTATAATCATATGCAAGAGGAAAAGCTTCATAAATGAAGCCCCCAAGTGAATTGGGTCCTTGAATTTGTGTGTCACAAACAAAGTTTGGACAAGGAAATTTTTTACAAGCAACTTTTTTCCAAAAAAGTATAATGCTTCGTCGAACCGAACACAAGTTAGAAATTAAAGCTTTGAGCATGAAAGCGACTTAGCTGGTTAATGTGTTCGGTATTGATGACGCGGTCTGAGCTTGATGCGGGGCAAGGTTCCATCCTCCAAGCTGGTCCTGAGGTGGCGGAGCGGAGAGCTCGACACGCCGAAGTGGTGACGTAGCACGGTCAATGCAGACCAGCAGAGTGACACCAAAGTCCCCGGATCATTTTCCTGTGCACAAAAAATAGTGCAAAACGGAGATAATAGTAATAATGATAATTAAAAAAAATGTGTTGCATAATAAATAATTTATGCAAAGTGAGGAATAGAAGAAATATGGCCTGGTGCCGCAGTCAATGTCGATGCAGGGCGTCGGCGTGATGTAGTAAAGGCGTGGCAAAGCCTGAATTCACAGGTCGGTCCGAGCTTCGGATGCGGCATTCGCCAGACTATGTATGGAAACTGACCGAACCACCACGCGACCGTCATTAATGCGGTCACCATTTCATAGACCTGTGCACATATCATGGACAAACCAGACTAATAATTCCTTGGGAAAAATGAACCCAAACAAGCAAAAAATACTGGGATTAATAGCACCTGGTTTATTTGTTGTAGCAATCCGACGGAAGGTGATTCCCAAAATTGGGACTCGCTCCGCACACCCATTGCCTGATGGGCGATAAAACGACGGCATGGCAATGCTGGTAAAGGTTGACTCGCCGAGGCAAAGCCCTCGGCCCAGCTAACGTGACGGAGCTGGTCGGCTAGTGACGCCGAAGTGTCCGAAGTAGGTTCATGAAGAGATGGCGAAGCCCCCGGTCCAGCCGAGATGTCGAAGCCTGGACGTCAGCCGATGAGTCGAAGCAGGTCGGTGTGATGGACACCAGCTTGAAGAAGCAATAATGCGGCCCTGACGATGCAGGTCGTGACGTGGTTGATGCCGGCTTGATGAAGCGACCGTGCGGCGATGCCGGTATGCCCGCTCCGTGTAATCCGTGGGGCGGCGATGTCGATGATGATTTATCCTTCGCGATGCCGGACTCTTGTTCGGCTTGCTGAGATGATGATCCGAAGAAGTTGAGCTCGGCTAAAGTGACGACGTGTCTAGCGCAGGTCGGTAGCCGTGGAGTAATATTGCCGGACTGATTTGACACCAGCATGATGTTGAAGATCATGTTCAAAAGATCTTAAAGTTAGTAGGATGTGTTCGGAACTAAACACAATACCCCATACAAAACTTCCTTCAAAAGGGATGTCCGAAATCCTGTTCATAAAAAAGACGAACTCGGGTCGGATTCGTTTTCGCGCAGAAAACAGATCCGAAAAGTGATGCACTAATCGGAAGGTTTCCGGAGTTTGGACGGTCGGATCGAGCTGAAATTCTGAGAGGTGGTAGATATAGGAATTCCGCAGCCGATCAACGGTTGGATCTTTCAAAGGACGTCCGAGCTAGAAGCTGGACACCACGCCCTAAACTCATCCAAATTCCCGTCCAGATTTGACAGGGCTCCGGTATATCATAGATTTCCAGAGATTCCTCCATCGGAACTCGACGAAATTTTCCAGGGTTGTTGTAGACTCGATTCCACACAATTCCACCGAAGAGATCGTTAAAGCGATGCTCGAGCAGGCGATGGCGGCGGATACGCGTTCGCTGTTTGGAAAAACAGCACGGTCGCTTGAGGGCAATGTTGACGTTGAGCCCCTGAGCTCCATAGATGATTCCTCCATGATCTTGATAGAGATCGGAGTTGATGTTTGATGAAGGCCCTCGTCCGAACATGGTGGTCCGAACACGGGGCGCAATTCTTGGTCGAACCAAGGTGACCAGTCGAGCTGGTAACGAAGATGCCGAAGTCGCAGTTGATCTGCAGGCGAGCCATCGATCCTTTTGTCGATCACATAGTGGAACTCTCAATGAAAGCACCAATGTCGATGTCAAAACCGGCGGATCTTGGGTAGGGGGTGCCGACTGTGCGTCTAAGGTGGATGGTAACAGGAGGCAGGGGACACGATGTTTTACCCAGGTTCGGGCCCTCTTGATGGAGGTAAAACCCTAGGTCCTAGTTGATTAATATTGATGATATGGGTAGTACAAGAGTAGATCTACCACGATATCAAGGAGGCTAAACCCTAGAAGCTAGCCTATGGTATGATTGTTGTATCTCATCTATCGACTAGCCTGGCCTTGGTTTATATAATGCACCAGAGGCCTAGGACAACAAGAGTCCTAGCCGAATACGCCGGTGGGGAGGAGTCCTTGTCTTGATCGCCAAGTCTTGTGGAATATTCCTTGTATGCGGCAGCTGTCCGAACTGGCCCATGAGTATACGGCCATGGGGGTCCTCGGCCCAATCTAATAGATCGGGAGATGACGTGGTGAGTACCCCCTAGTCTAGGACACCGTTAGTTGACATGAACCCGTTCAAATCAATCTGGGGCCTAATGTTGGGGATATTACTACTGGGCGTAAACCGGCCTATCTGGGCCGGGTTAACTTTGTCAGTAGTTAAGTAAGTTAAAGCCCAAGAAGATAGAGGAGGGCTCAAGGCCCATGGTCGGCTCAAGGCCTGCAGCCGTAAACCGGCGTTAGTAGTTAACCTGTATTGTAAGTTAGGAATAAGAAGAGACCAAACCGGACACATCTATGAGCCGGTATTGGGACTCCGTAAGCCGACGGGAGTCACCCGTGTATATAAGGGGACGACCCGGTGGTGGTTCGAGGACAACAGACAACAACTCGAGACATAGGCGAAGCTTGTTTGCTTCCTAGTCATCGAAACCCCATCAATTCGATCACAACTAGACGTAGGCTTTTACCTTCATCGAAGGGGCTGAACTAGTATAAACTCTCTTGCGTCCTTGTGTCCGCTTTAACCCCTTCAAGCTAACCCATCGCGATGGCTCCACAACTAAGTCCTTTCTCTAGGACATCTGTTGTGACAAAACCATGGCACAAGGTATTGCTTACCTTTGCTCTCCTTGAGCTGCCTCTTGGTAAGGCCGAGCTCGTCCTTGGACCGCTCCAGGTCCTGCTTCAGTGCAGAGACATCTGCAGTACGTGCGGCAGCGGCCAACAGTGAAGCCTGCACATGCACATAGACATATTCTGATTAAACTCCTGAGTCATTATTTGATCCTCTATTCGGCCTTTCTTCGCGAACGCCAAATAGAGCATCAGGGGCTACTGTCTATGCGGTAATATTTTCTTATATTTTGATTGCTTACCTCAAAGCCTGTTAGGAGGCTGGCACAAGCTTCGGTTAGTCCGTTTTTGGCGGACTGAACTTTCTCGATCACCGCACTCATGATAGTGCGGTGCTCTTCGTTGATGGAAGCGCCGCGAAGCGCTTCCAGCAAGTTGTCCAGTGCCTCCGGATGGATAGAGGCTACCGGCGCGGGCGGCTTGCCCCCTTAACGGAGGACCGCCTGCCGGAGTCCAGAACCACCGAAGGTTCCGGCAGAGTGTTCGGCTGGGGGCTGAACATGGAGCCCGTGGGGATCTTGCTCCCTCCGCACCTAGGGTCCGGAAGGTCGCCTCGAGGCGCCCCCAGGACTACCTCCCCTCGACTCGGTGCATTTTGAGACAACACCTCGATGTTGTCTGTAGGGCAAGGGGTGAAGGCGGTCGGAGGTGAATCGCTATTCATATCCGACGAGTCATAAGAACCGTCCGACAAAGATACGTCGAGATGGGCTCGGGACGGACTGCATAATCATATTCGGTGTAAGGAGAAGCAGTGCAATAAAACATACCTTGAATTAGTATGGTATCCTGATACTTACGACTTCACCAGGGGCTTCTCCTTGGGTAACCACTCGTCGCCACTGTAGGCGCCGTCGTGGAGCAGTCCGGAAGGAGGGTCCTTCCCTTCCTGGACCCTTCGGCTTCCCCGGTTGGGTAGGCCTTCCTTTTCTTGTCTCTCCCGGCTGGGGGTGGAGAACTTTCTTCTTCCTCCTCCTCGTTTTCGTGGGAGGAGTGTGCATCGGAGTTATCAGACGATGAGTCCGATATAACCTTGCGCCGGAGACCCTTTCGGGTCCCCGTGGCCTTCTTCTGGGCCTTCTTCACCGGCACCTCATAAGGCGCCGGAACCAGCATCTCCATTAGGAGAGCATCTGCAGGATCTTCGGGCAGGGGGGCTGGGCAATCGATCTTCTCCGCTGTCTCTACCCAGTCCTGTTAATGGCATGGGAGCTTAGATCCCGCACATGATTAAACGGGGACAAATAAATATCCTATGAGATATAAAAACTTACCGGATTGGCATGGCGCTTTGTGCTGAGTCCGCGGTCCTCGGTAAGGGGAGGAGGTACCTCGGCGCCCTTGAACAGCACCCACCAGACAACCTTGTGCATCGTGTCGAAGAGCTCTCGCAGCGTCTGGTGTTTGGCCGGGTCGAACTCCCACAAATTGAATGCCCGTCGTTGACACGGGAGAATCTGGTGGAAGAGCATGACCTGGACCACATTGACGAGCTTGATTTTCTTGCTCGTCATGTTCCTGATGCATGTCTGGAGTCCGGTCAGCTCTACTGGGGAACCCAGGACAGGCCCTTCTCTTTCCAGGAAGTCAGCCGCGTGGGGATTCCGGATCAAAATTTGGGGGCCGCCACCCAGTTGGTGCCGCGCGACTCGGTGATGTAGAACCACCTCGATTGCCACCCCTTTATGGTCTCTACATAGGAGCCTTCGAGCCAGGTGACGTTAGGCATTTTTCCCACCATGGCGCCTCCGCACTCTGCTTGCTGGCTGACCACCACCTTCCGTTTAACATTGAAGGTCTTCAGCCACAGGCCGAAGTGGGGCCGGATGCGGAGGAAGGCCTCACACACGACGATAAACGCCGAGATGTTGAGGATGAAATTGGGGGCCAGATCATGAAAATCCAGCCCGTAGTAGATCATAAGCCCACGGACAAACGGGTGGAGGGGAAATCCCAGTCCGCGGACGAAGTGGGTAAGAAAAACTACCCTCTCATGGGGTTCGGGCGTAGGGATGATCTGCCCCGCATCTGGCAGCCGGTGCGCGATATCCGCGGCCAGATATCTGGCTTCCCGTAACTTTGTGATGTTCTCCTCCGTGACGGAGGAGACCATCCACTTGCCTCCCGCTCCGGACATTCTTGGAGTGATTTGAGAAGAAAGACACGAACATGGGAGCTGGAGCTCGAGTGTGCAAGAATGGATAAGCAAGGAGGAAGAAGGTGTGGTTAAAAAGGGTGAATCCTTGTCCCTTTATAAGGGTGGAAGAGGCGATGCACCTCCCCACTTGCCTGGTAAAATCGCTTATTCCCCAAGCACCATAATTGATGGCGCGGTTGGGTTACCCATGTCCGTATTGATGAGAATCCCGTAATAAGGGGGACACGATCTCTGCTTTGGCAAGACGTGTCAAGAAAACCACCTCGTGATATGTGCGGTGCTGGTTGAGAAAAACGGTTCGAATAATGACCGGGCCATGACATGATGTCATGCTATCAAAACGTGTCGGCAGATTAGATTTGTGGAAATATTATTCTCTCTACGGTGGTATGTGGAACTTGTTTTGCAGATCCAGACACTATCCTTGTGTTCAAAATCTTCTATGGAGTATTCGGAAGAAGAACCCGCCTTGCAATGCCGAAGACAAAACTACGTGTCGGACTCATCGTCATTGAAGCCTGGTTTGAGCTACTGAGGGAGTCCTGGATTAGGGGGTCTCCAGACAGCCGGACATATCCTTTGGCCGGACTGTTGGATAATGAAGATACAAGATTGAAGACTTCGTCCCGTGTCCGGATGGGACTCTCCTTGGCGTGGAAGGCAAGCTTAGCAATACGGATATGTAGATCTCCCCCTTTGTAACCGACTTTGTGTAACCCTAGCCCCCTCCGGTGTCTATATAAACCGGAGGGTTTGGTCCATAGGACAAAAACAATCATACCATAGGCTAGCTTCTAGGGTTTAGCCTCTACGATCTCGTGGTAGATCAACTCTTGTAATACTCATATCATCAAGATTAATCAAGCAGGACGAAGGGTATTACCTCCATCGAGAGGGCCCGAACCTGGGTAAACATCGTGTCCCCTGCCTCCTGTTACCATCCGCCTTAGATGCACAGTTCGGGACCCCCTACCCGAGATCCGCCGATTTTGACACAGACATGCCCCTATGATCCTGGCTTCTCGAATGAGCAGGGAGCACTGTATTAGACCATCTGTAGGGCCCGCGAGGCCCTCTCCATCGTTCTTCGAGTTGTTGCGCTCGCCGTGGTGCCACCGTCTCGTGTTCTCAATATGGTCAACACCATGAGGAATGAGGAGATGACTTTACTTGGAGAGGATGACAGTGGGGACCCACCAGGGCCATTGTAGCGACCCGACCTCAGACGGTCAAGTCTGTGTGTTCAGTGTCATCCCTGGATTGGTAATGCTGACACACACAGTACTTGAATGGATTTATAATAGAGTAGCAATATCACACTTATTACATCGAATGTCTCAAGAGAGAACTTATTACAATAAATATGGCTTAAGGCCATCTAAATAAGATAACATCGGAAGGCTTGGAAGATAAAGTGAGTCCATCAACTCCAACGGCATAGCTGAGTGCATGACAACAACCTAGCGCATCGTACTCCTCATTTGAAAAGTATGCAAAATGATATGTTGCAGCCCGTAACGGGTCAGCACATGGAATGTGCTAGCAATATAACACAATAGAGCAATGAACAGATAAATGCTATCACTACATGCATATATGGCTAGTGGAGGCTCTATGGTTATAATTTTTTGCGAAAAGCCAATTTTTCCCTACAACAAAGGAATAAATTTTATTTAACTATCATGGTGGTTGAAACACCATTGAAAAGGTTCCTCCAACTCAATCCCAATTAAAGTAGTCATTAACACCCCAACAAATTAATTTAGAGTGATGAGATCAAACCAATAATTCAAGTACCAGATACTCAAGATGTCCATAACCGGGGACACGGCTAACCATGATTAGTTTATACACTCTGCAGAGGTTTGCGCACTTTTCCCCACAAGACTCGAACCACAAGGTGTCGTGCTCATCCTCACGAAAACCTTTGGCTTTTCCTTCACTCATCTTCTCCTTTATCTCGGCAATTACTTTGTCATCCTTCGTAGCTTCTCGAATCTTTCCCAATAATGTTGACTGAACCTCCAATGCTGCTACAAAACCTCTAGGAACTATCTCCAAACGAAGCTCCCTGAGATCTTCGGCCAACTCCTTTGGTAATCCTCCGCTCATGAGCGTATTGGCATAACTCTTCCGGCTCAAACAGTCTGCTATGACATTGGCCTTGCCTGGATGATAGTGCAACTTCATATCATAATCCTTTATGAGTTCCAACCATCTCCTCTTCCTGAGGTTTAGCTCCTTCTGAGTGAAAATGTAGTTCAAACTCTTGTGATCCGTGTACACATCACAACGATTTCCAATCATAAAATGTCTCCAGGTCTTGAGCGCATGCACTACTGCTGCTAACTCCAAATCATGCGTGGCATAATTCAACTCATGTGGTCGAAGCTGACGTGAGGCATATGAAACAACTCTTCCGTCTTGCATAAGTACTCCCCCAAGTCCTAAACGAGATGCGTTGCAATACACATGGAAATCCTTGCGTATGTCCGGCAAAATTAGCACTGGGGCTATAACCAAGCGTTTCTTCAACTCCTGGAAACTTGCTTCACATTCTTCAGTCCAATGGAACTTGGTATCCTTCTTCAACAATGCCATCATAGGCTTCGCAATCTTGAAAAAGTCTCAATGAATCTCCGATAGTATCTCGCGAGTCCAAGAAAACTGCAGATCTCTCCAACTGAGGTGGGTGCCAACCACTCAGTGACTGACTGAACCTTGGTAGGATCCACTGCTATACCTTCTCCGGATATAACAGGTCAAAGAAATCCAACTTCCTTCAGCCAAAACTCACATTTGCTGAACTTGGCATATAATTGATGTTCCCTGAGTTTCTGAAGAACCAAACGTAAATGCTCCTTGTGTTCTTCTTCATTCTTCGAGTACACCAAGATATCATCAATGAACACCACAACAAACTTATCCAAGAATTCCATGAACACCTTATTCATCATACTCATGAAATAGGTAGGGGCGTTAGTCAGTCCAAATGACATAACTGTATACTCATATAGCCCGTACCGTGTGGTGAAAGCTGTCTTAGGTATATTCTTTTCCCGGATCTTCAGCTGGTGGTATCCTGATCGCAGGTCGATCTTCGAAAACACTTTAGCTCCTTGTAGCTGGTCAAACAAATCATTGATCATTGGCAGTGGGTACTTGTTCTTCATGGTCACCTCATTCAAGGCTCGATAATCAACAACCATTCCTAAGGATCCATCCTCTTCTCAACCAGGAGCACTGGGGCTCCCCATGGTGATGAACTTCATCGAATGTAACCTTTCTCCAATAACTCCTTAATTTGCTTCTTGATCTCTTCCAGATCATTTGCGGGCATCCAGTACGGTCTCTTCGATATCGGTCCGGTGCCTGGGAATAGTTCTATTAGAAACTTGATGTCTCGATCTGGCGGCATGCCTGGTAGCTCCTCTAGAAATACATCTGGGTAATCCTTCACTACAGACACTTCCTCTTGAACAACTCCCGAGAGAGAATTTACTTGGGTCCTCCTGGGCGCATGCCTGGATACGTACCTGGTCCTTTTTCCCTCCGGGGTGGTGAGTAAAATCGACTTACTGGCGCAATCGATGTTTCCCCCATACATCGATATCCAATCCGTTCCTCGTATCACATCCAATCCTTGTGACTCCAAAATTATTAGGTCTGAGGAAAAAACATGGCTTCCAATGGTCAATGGCATCTAAAAACATCCTTGACTTGCCATATACTCTGCTCCTGGTGAGCTTACTAACATAGGTGTCCTAAGTACTTTAGTGGGCAACTTATATTTATCCACAAATCCCCTTCAATCATAAGATCCTTGTCTACCAGCTCCTGGTAGTTGTTAAATGTTTCCACCATCAACTGCATGCTCATCTCATCATTCAACCCTTCCATAAACTTCTCCTGCTTCGCGGCATCTGTGGCCACATCATCTGGGGCATAGCGAGATAGCTTACTAAACTCATCTACGTACTGAGCCGCAGTATGATTTCCCTAGCACAATTTGCGAAACTCACGCTTCTTCATGCTCATAGCTCCAGTTGAGACATGGGCTGTGCGAAAAGCTTGCTGAAAATGATCCGAAGTGACATTGGCTATAGGGAAAGTGGTCGTGTAATTCGCCCACCATGCGGCTGCGGGTCCATCCAATTGACGTGCGGCAAAACGCACCTTCTCAGCATCTGCGCAACCTGCGGTGGTCAATTCCCTTCCAATCCTGCGCAGCCAGTCATCAGCAACTATTGGCTCGGTGCTACTAGAAAACACCGGCAGCTGCAACCTCAGAAAGCGAGCTAAGTTTTCCACTGGGGATGGTGTTGGAGGGTTGTTGTTGTTGTTGCCTTGGTTCTGGACTAATATCTGCATCAAGGCATTCTGCTGCTGGATCAACTGAGTGATCTCCGGTGGGAAGACAAATCCGGTATCACGTCTCGGAGGCACCGGATGGGTTTAGAGGGGAGAGATTAGAATAGAATGAGGTCTAGTGAGAAAGCACTACCCATATGCACATGAGACAAACACAATCATATCACACCAGATCAATTCAAGCAAGGACATACAATCGGTCTAGAACTATCGTGACAAAAGTGCTCGGCTACTAATATATACATGGGGAAATACTACTAATCATATGGTGGTCATCTAGAAATTTTGATCGGTGGAAGACTCCATGATATCCGCTCCAGCTTCGTCTTCATAATCATCATCACTACCATCAGGGTCGGAATCGGTGTTGTCGATGATGATGATGTAGTCTTCAGAACGAATTTCCTTAGGTATGTTGTCTTCTCCTCCTGGCGGGGGGTCTCCCATAAAAACTCCTAGCTTCCTTGTCAGGTCGTCATTCTTTTCCACGAGTATCCTCATTTCCTCCTCATATCCATCGCGTGTAGACTTGAGTTCCTCTTCTAGCTTCGTGATCCTGGTCATTGCCTTCTTCAGATCTATCATGCATGCGCACATCTGATTCTCCTGCCGACGAATGTGCTAGTTTAGCTCCTAGATGAAAGCTGCAATGGACATGTCCCTCCTGGTGCTGACTATCTCCCATTGTTCATCTTGGTGCCCACATATTTGGTAGATAGTATCCTTGAGATCCTTGTGATAAACTTCGCCAATGCGTCCCATGGCGATGTGGGCTGCCATGCTCTTTCCTAGACTCCAGGTTGGTGCATCAAAGGAAAACTCCACGGGTTGAGTGACTTGTGTGAATGTCCTTCCTGGAACTTGAACTCGAATCATCCAGCGCTCCTCTTCTAGTAAAGTGGCGGTGTAGGTCCCGATGAAGCTTGGTATTCCGATGTTCAGGTACCTAGTGATTTCCTTCAAGTGTCGTCCAAAGGATGTGTCTTCATCCGGTTGTGTAAAATTGTACCTTGAGTCCGCCATCCTAAAGAGTAGAAAATGGAGATGAGTCACTGAGAAACAGTATAACTAAGCGACCTAGGAGCCTCCACAACGCTTTACCATCGCTGGCCGTCCGATTATGTCGATCGCATGTTTATCTAGATGATGTGTTGTTTCTTTAGGGCCGCTGCTCCGTGGAACTATCTGGGCCAGCTGTGATTGTTTGGGCTGTAGGGACTTCGCCTATGAAGTATAAAACATGCTCGTAGCCCGAAAATGTAGGTTGGATGCGTTAATCGTCCCAGCGGCCGTGACTAATCACACTTTAATGTCTCAAAAAAACAATCACACTTTAGTCTGTGAACTTGTTTTTTTTCTGAGCGGGGTCTCTGAACTTGTTTCAACATCAACGTTGAGTCAATTATCTTGCTGTTAAGTCTGGTTATAATTTCTCTAGTAGAAATAAGTCATAATTGCTCTTACTTATTTGTCCCGGGAAACATTTTTAATCCAACTGCTGAGCTAAATTGTGAGATTCTTCACCCACAAAGAAAAATATATATTGTGAGATTCTTGATCACTGTGGAAATTTTTGGAGTTAAGTGTTTTTTCTAGCCTCGTGTGTGCTACACATGCGGACATGCCCATCACCTTTTGGGGTTAAGTCAGGTATGTCAAGAAGTATCTCCATGCATTTCTCACATTATGTGCATAACTAACCTTATGATATATATTCTCTAGAAGTGAAAACATAAGTTTTGACTGGGCATAGATGAACATCTCGTTATTGAACCATCAAATATTTCAGAAACCACCAAGAGGTTTTGAGCCCTAAAAAGTTTGATGACACGAAAAGTACATGGCTCAAGTGAGTTCTCATATTAACTAACCGATATGAGGTGTAAAGAGGGATCTCGAACAATCACATTTTTTGTGAAAATTGTCGCTCATTATTATATGTCTAAAAGAATATTATTCAGAATTCCTTTCTCGGCTTAAACATTTTATGTGTTATGCAACTAAAAAATGTTACCACCTACGAAAATTATCACTTATTGTATGAACAAACGAAAATGTTATCTTTAGGCACGTGTTTGTTTCAGCTTTATGAAGAGAATCCTAAAATCATATGTTGGTGATCCTTTAAAGCTTGGGTGGGTAATTATACTCAATAAAAGCGTGATTAGCATGTGTCGCTTGACATGTCAATGCGATGTCGTGCAACGGGACAGTCATAAATATAATCTTAGCAGCAACATCACGCTTTTTTAGTGTAAAACATCATGTATATCTAGACGAACATTATTGACTACTATAGTTTGTGTTAAATTTTATATGGCATCATTGTCTACTATAGGGATAGTTTATACTCCCTCCATAAAAAAATATAAGAGCGTTTAGATCACTACTTTAGTGATCTAAATGCTCTTATATTTCTTTACAGAGGGAGTATAAACTTATTTACTTTACATTATGCTTTTAAATATTTATATAATATTTTATTTTATTTTAAAATGGACGGGCGCAGCAACGCGCGCCATCATGATCTAGTAAATGAGTAGAGAAGAGTGACCTATGGCTCATCTTAGTGGTCGTGTCTTATATTCAGCGTGTGCTCTGATACCATCTTGTAGCGACCCGACCTCAGACGGTCAAGTCTCTGTGTTCAGTGTCATCCCTGGATCGATAATGCTGACACACACAGTACTTGAATGGATTTATAACAGAGTAGAAATCACACACTTATTACATCAAATGTCTTAGGAGAGAACTTATTACAATAAATATGGCTTAAGGCCATCTAAATAAGATAACAGGGGAAGACTTGGAAGATAAAGTGAGTCCATCAACTCCACCGCATAGCTGAGTGCATGACAACAACCTAGCGCACCTTACTCCTCGTTTGAAAAGTCTCCAACATGATATGTTACAGCCCGTTACGGGTCAGCACATGGAATATGCTGGCAATATAACACAGTAGAGCAATGAAAGAGATAAATGCTATCACTACATGCATATATGGCTGGTGGAGGCTCTATGGTTATAATGTTTTGCGAAAAGCCAGTTTTTCCCTACAACAAAGGAATACATCTTATTTAACTATCATGGTGGTTGAAACATCATTGAGAAGGTTCCTCCAACTCAATCCCAATTAAAGTAGTCATTAACATCCCAAAAAATTCATTTAGAGTGATGTGATGCAAGTAGCCGCATCGTGGGCAACCCTTTTCTTATGTCTTTCAACCTACAAGGTTCTAGTTATGTTCCTTGTTCCTCTTTGCTAACGGAGTGTTTTCAACTTCGTTCATCTTCATTGTATTTTTTATTTCAATTTGTTCAACCTCGCAAGGTTCTTTGGTTTCACTCATTTGTCAAGGAAGCAACTTAGTTTTACCTCTTCTCTTCCTCTTTCGGTTCTCTCTGGTGCCATCCTAGATCTCGGGACGAGATCCTCTTGTAGTGGTGGAGTGTTGTAACGCCCCGAGACCGTTGCGCCAGGTGTCTTCTAGTTATTCGCTGTTATTGCCTTGTCTTTCGTTTGCGTGTTGCATCTTACCATGTCATCATGTGCATTGCATCATCATGTTTTCAAAAATTGTATCCGTCCCGGCCTCCCTGTTCCTTCCGTTGTCCGTTCTGAGCCTAGACACACTCGCACGCGCCTACGGCATGTCCGAAATAGTATTTTTATAAGTGGCCGGGAAATGTTCTCAGAATGGGTTGAAAGTTGGCATGCAGTGTTTTAATGTTGTTAGTAGACCGCCTGCCAAGTTTCATCGCATTGAAAGTCCGTTTGACGCCCCAACGGATAACTATAGCGACATTATAGTCGGTCAAATCGTCGGACGTTTTCGGTCTCCCAAAACTATTGCCGAGCTTTCCCTCTCTTTCCTCCCTAGACCGTCTACACAGTCCACTACCTACCACCAGGTCCAACCTAACCTCTCTCGTCAGCCCGCGGCCCTCCGAGCGCGCGCATCCGAAAGCTGTCCCAGACCTGACCCGGGCAGTCGTCACCATTGGGTCCGGATCATCCCCAAACATCTATGAAACATCTTCGTTTTTCTTTTTGGTCTCCCTAGCTATTTTATTCGCGATCGTCCGATTGCGATCAGAGGGACGAGTTATCCCCTAACCTAATTTCATCTGATATAGATATCAGTCTAACCCTAGATCCCAGGGTCTTGTCCCATCCATCAAATCACCTCACCCGCCGCTGCCACTCTCTTCCTTGGGATCGCTCCCGATCGAAAAATCCACCGAACCAACCACCTCCTCCCCTCGATCCCCTCCTGATCCGTTCCACCAACCATCGCCCGAGCTCCTTCGATCGGAGCCACCAGAAGGTCCCTGCTGCCCCGATCGAGAGCGAGCTTCTCCCGTTTGCTCCTCTCTCCATGGCACCGTCGCCGCCGGAGAACCCAGTCACCCCGTCGCCCCTTCCCCTCTTCTTCTCCTCTTTCCCTCCTCCCTCTGGTTCACTCCCTCTCTTCTCATGCCTTCCCCTCGCTGTTCCAGGAGGAAATCCAGGAGCCGCCAAGGTTGCCCGCAGATCCCTCATCGCCGGGAACGAGTCCCTCTGCCCTAGCTCCTCCCGAGACCAGCCGTCGCTGGCTTCCTTCGTCCCGTCCCTGCACTGGACCTCGAGCCCCGATGCCCCGCCTCTCTGCCTTGAGCAGAAGAGGAGGACGCCCACATCTCACTGCCTGAGCACCGTTGCCTGCCCTCGTCCCCGACGCCAGCAGCTCCCCTCATGCCTCTCGGACCTCGCCGGAGTGCCGTTTTCCGTCGAGCTCGACCCCTCCGCCGCCGTGCAAACCCATCGCTTCGCCGGTCCCGTCGAACACCATTGCCTGAGCCTCCCGACGCCCACCTGCCATGGCCGCCTCGTCCCTGCTCCGGAGGAGGACGAGCAGCGCTCGTGCCGGAGCCAAGGGGGCCCCGACGCCCTGTAGATTCCCTGCAGCCCCGTCGTCGTCTTCCAGCGCCAATTCCCCTGAAGCTCCTGACGAACGCGACGACCGGTGCCCTCCTTCCTGCGTGGCACCGCGCCAGCTGCCGCCAGCTATGCCGGCGCACCAAGATCCATCGCCGCCCAGATCCGTCAAGTCCCGGCCCTCTTCGCCGTTCTCGGTCCTCCCCGCCACCCAAGTCCCTCGTGGGAGACCACCTGCTTCGCCCCTGCACTAAACCTGCCGCTTCTCTGTTTCGTTCGAGCAGGACGACGAGCGCACGCAGCCGCCCCGCGTTGACTCACGCCTGGGTCGCGACCAGCGCCATGGTCCACCCGCGTCGACCTCGGCCCAGCAACCGCGGCATGCACGCTCCCCTCGCCCGGCCTGCCAAGCCTCTCTACAAACAGGCCGAAGCCCATGGGTGAGCTGCCCCCGGCACCTGCCCTGTTTCAAATTCGGCCTGACTTGTTTTTTTCTCCTCTCGATGAATTTAGTAATTACCCAGGACTGCAGTTTTTATAGAAAAGTCCTCCTTGTTCATGCATTTAATAATTCCACAACCGTGCATCGGATTAAAATAACTTATATATGAAAAATGCCTAGAATTTTGTCTAGTTTCACAATATCCAACTGTCATGCATGTTTGAAATGTTTAAACTACTGTTTGCATTAATTTGCCATATTGCCATGTTAAAATGATTTATTTCATAACTAAATAACCGTAGCTCAATTTTAAATAACCTTTATATGTATTTTGGGTAGAAAAATGTCAATTTCTAACGTGGTGTACTTGCTTTGCATGTTAAACAACTCTAAAACATGGTTTAGGGCAGAAAAGTACCAATTCCATAATTTGCATATGAGGATTTTCTGGACTTGTTGCTTGTTGTTCCGGCCTCATTTAAACTTGCCTAGATAGGTAGTTTTCATATGCTTCACCCTCTTGCCATGTTAATTAACATTTAATATTGTTGGGTACATAAACGAGATCGAACTAAATAACTTGAATGTGGTGTTCCGGCAATATGCCACTTGTTGCATATTGAACTCCACTTAATTTGTAGTATTGTTTGTGCATATTGCCATGCCATGCTTCATTAAACCGGACATGCATCATACTTGGTTGTGCATCATGCCATGTTCATGTGATGGTTGTTTACTATATGTTGCTTGCTTCTTTTCCGGGTTGCTTCGCTCGTTCGCTTCGGTTTCGTTCCGGAGTTGTGAGGATCCGTTTGACTATGTCTGTTTGTCTTCTTCATGGACTCATTCTTCTTCCTTGCAGGATCTCAGGCAAGATGACCATACCCTCGAAGTCACTTCTATCTTTGCTTGCTAGTTGTTCGTTCTATCGCTATGCCGCGCTACCTACCACTTGCTATATCATGCCTCCCATATTGCCATGCCAAGCCTCTAACCCACCTTTACTAGCAAACCGTTGTTTGGCTATGTTACCGCTTTGCTCAGCCCCTCTTATAGCATTGCTTGTTGCAGGTGAAGCTAAAGTTTGTTCCATGTTGGAACATGTTTATGTTGGGATATCACAATATCTCTTATTTTATTTAATGCATCTAGATACTTGGTAAAGGGTGGAAGGCTCGGCCTTATGCCTGGTGTTTTGTTCCACTCTTGTCGCCCTAGTTTCCGTCATACCGGTGTTATGTTCCTTGATTTTTGCGTCCCTTACGCGGTTGGGTGTGTCGGCGTTCTGGGAACGGGGGTCCCCAGACTTGCCTGCCTGCGGCCTGCGGCGTGGCTCAAAGGGGGGGCCCAGCACGGCCCATCTTCATCAACACAGACCCAAGACCCTCGCGAGGGGCTAAGCCTCGTGGGGTGGACGACACGGAGCTTCCTCAGGCACGACCTCACCAGGCTGGCTCGCGAGGAGGCAGAGAGATCAAGGCGGGGTACCTCACGAGGTGCCCGTGACGCAAGCTATGACGACCAAGGGCGCCAGGCGGACGCCAGCCCGCGCAGTGTCCTCCTTTCCCCTTTGGTGCAAAGGGGGGCAAGCACAGCCGCGGGGTACCGAGGCATCAGGAAAAGGTTGCCATTTCGGTGCAACAAGACCAAGACCAGGAGGACTGCAAGATGGAGGTCATCGTGGAGCCCAAGACGGCATCACCACCACAGCTTTGTGCAGGCGAGGACCAACTTTAGTCAGGATAAGTGTACCAGATGTTCCCCTTCAAAATGGCCAATTGTTGGCGCCCTTCCCGCTCAATATTTGAGAAGAGGCCCAGGGCCATTGCCTATAAATAGGACCAGCCACCCACACAGAGGTTAGAGGTTAGAGGTTGGAGGTTAGAGGTTCGAGGGTTCGAGATCGAGTATCGAGGATGAAGGATCGGATTGAAATCAGAGAGAGAGAAGGGTGACTGAACTCCTCCTAGCAG
>NC_041380.1:351933827-351947435 GCF_002162155.2 Triticum dicoccoides
AATCCACCACACCACACACTAGAGTAGGGTATTACACCACAACGGTGGCCCGAACCAGTATAAATCCTGTGTTTCTTGTGCTGTTCTTTCCTTAGCTTAGATCTTAGCGAGGCGGAGGGGTGCAGGTAGGTAGGAGGCGAAATCTCCGCACGCACCCTAGTGTTCGAACCTCAAGGGTCTGCCGGAACCCGAAATGCGACATTTGGCGCGCCAGGTAGGGGTGCGCCGGAATCCACCTTCTACTGCTTCGTGCCCCGTCGCGTCGTCATCACCATGTCCGGCGACCAGGCGGGCAACCCAGATCCATGGGCGGCGTGGCCCGCCCGCGCAGAGCCGCTCGCCTCGGGCGACCCGGTGCCCCAGGCGGCTCGCGGTCCGCAGGGCGCTGCGGGCCGCGGGCGACACGGACAGGCTTCGACACCTCTCACACCGCGGCAGGCGCGGTCGGCAGCAAGGGCCTCAAATCACGCCGCGACCACGACACTGTACACCCGCCGGGAGCAAGCGAACTCGAGGGCCGCGCTCACGGTGGCCCGAGAGCTGCTGCAGTGCAGGCTGCTGGAGGGCGGCCGCGACGTGCTGCTGGAGCGGGTGGCAGAGCTCCTAGGCTTCGCCGCCTCGAGGGCTCACCCCTTCTGCACCCAGCTCCCATCTCAAGCCCAGGGCGGCCCGCGCGGGGGCTCCGCGCGCGCCCGCGGGCTCCAAGGCTACTCCAACGCCAGCAAAGCTGTCAGCACCGGACCGGCGGCGGCGCTGCCCCCGCTCCCGGTCCATGAAGAAGAAGGACCCGACGCGAGCCGTGGCCCCAGTGGACAGCTGCGCTGCCACCCCATTGTGGGCGCGTCAGGCAGGACCGCGTGGCACGCGAAGCACTACGGCGTGGCCTTCGGGATGATGGCGCCAGAAGAATACGTGCCCCTCATGATGGACCAAGGACACCCTCACGAGGGCGAACAAGGCTCGCTCCTCAGCCCAAGCTGGTGGGACGAGGCGCTAGAAGCTGAGCCTTTCCAGGAGCCCCGAGACGGTCCCACTGGTCACGCTGGAGGCAATGATTATCGGGTACCGCTAATTCCTCAGGAGCAGGCATATGCTAATCATGGATTGCAGGAGGTGCAGGTCTCCACAGCAAGCAGCTGCCCCGCTCCCACCGTCTCCTACCCCTCATGACGAGGGCGCAGGGGGCTGCAGGAGAGGGACCGAGATTCGACATCACCACCGCGGCGTTCGGAGCAAGACGTTCTCAGGAGGTAGGCCCTCTGCTGGGGAGGTGCCTCAGGGCCTGCCCCTGGCGGAGGACCCGTGGTCGTCGGGGGAACCGCTGGCGACCGCTCTACCCCATTGGCGGCGTCCTGGTTTCTGGTCGTCGTTGATGGCACTAGAGTGTGGCGCAAGGCGGGGCCCTCGTTTGGCGATATGAAGCAAGGCCGATACCTGTGAAGAAGGCCCAGTGCCTGTGAAGCTCGCCGCCCCGTGACACTCTCACGTAATAATGAGTGGGGTTGTACATGCCCCGGAGTCTCAGGGGTGCCGGCCTCAGGCCCTGGGGCTCCCTCCCACGCCCAGTGGTAGCACTTAGCTCCGCGCTGGTGAGAAGACGTCCAAGACTAGATTAGGTGCCGGACGCGCCCTTTTGTCTGCTTTCGTTGCTTTTCCCTTTGGTTGTCGCTTTCCCCCGCTGGATTCAAGTTGGATTCGAATTTGAGATTTGTGTGTGTTCGGGGAAGGGGTGCTTAGTCTTGTTTGAGCAATTCCTTGCGTTTTGGTTACCACTTCGCCTCAGCTGCCTCCCCTCGTGAGCCCCTCGCGAGCCGGGTCAGGCCTAGCTTGCGCGCAGTCCAGACTGCCGCCGCCGCGTCCTCTCAGGAGGGTGTTTTACTACAGGTCCTACGGATTCAATCAGGGAACACTCAGGACACCACAGCCTCCCACAGGCTACCTCAGGGCCAGCACGGGACAAAGGTAAACTAGCCGACCAACGCGTCGCTTAAGCCAACCACTTGGCGCGGGCGCATGGGCAATGTAGCGTCTACTAATACGATGAACACAAGTTTTACATGAGGGGCTCCCCCTCCAAAAATGCTCTCACAGCCATCAGGCCAAAACCTGAGTTCTATTCATGCAAGGTAAGGAAGCAGGAACGATGCACAATCAGTCGGATAAATCCCCCAATGCATCCTCAGGAGCACCACCCGAGCCGTTGCTGGCGTCGCTGAACTCGCCATCGCTGTCCGCGTCGCCGCCAGCGGCGTCAGGGCCGTTCACCACACCACCCTCGTCGGCAGCCACAATCACGCCGTCATTGTCTGAAGCGAAGGCCCTGATAAGAGCATCAACATTGTCCTCCACCCAGTGCGCCAGGTCGTCTCGGACGGCCTGGGGGACTGGGGCGATGGCGGCGTCGAAATCGAAGTGGGGATCCATGTTCCGGAGATGGCTGAAGACGCGAGAAAAGGCGCGCCCGAGCAGGGTGCGGCTCCTCTGCTCCACCAACCTGTCAGCCCTGACCGACCGCGCCTCCAGCTGCATCACCACGTCGGTGAAGAACTGAAGATTGCCGGCGTAGTTGATTGCGTGCGGCTCGCCAACAGCCGCCTCGCAGATGTTGCCCAAGGCCGCGCTGGCTCTCTCTCGGAGCGTGGTGAGCATGGGGCCGTGCTCATGCTCCAGGATCCGCCACTGACGTATCTCATCCGCATTCTGGCGCGCGACGACCTCAGCCTCCTCCACCCGCTGGCGAAGAAGGAGCACCTCGGCCTGGGAGGTGGTTAACTCACCTTGCGCCACTTCAAGGGCGGCCCGGAAAGCATTGGCCCGCCGCGTCGCCTCCTCCAGCTTGGCCCTCAAAACAGCAGTCCTGCCTTCAGCCTCGGCCCAGATCAACCCCAGCTTCTCCTCGAACTCATGCTCGAGGTTCAAACGCGCCATCGCCACCCGACATCCGACCTTCTCCAGGACACGGGCTTCCTGCGCAGCGACATCATCCTCCGCCTGCGTCATCAAGCGCTCCCTCATCTCCAGACGCTCGTACTCGAGGGTACGTTCGGCGGCTTCCAGCGTCAGCGCCTCCTCACGCTTCTGGAGCTCTGCTGAGTCGCCAGAGGCCACCTTCATCGACGCGAGGGCCGCCTCATGCAGCTCCACCCGCTCCTCCAGTGAGTGGCACTAGGCCAGGAGCTCCCGAGCCCGCTCCTCCGCCGCCTTTCACCGCCGGTCAGCTTCCTGGGCCTCCTCAGCGGCCCAAGATCGGGCCTCCCGGGAGGCCACTAGCGACGCCTTAGCCTCTACGTCGTCAAGATCGCGCTGACGGTGCGCAAGGGTGATGGCGCCCTCCATCTCGCGCCTCTCTGCAGCCAGGCGCAGGCCCTCGGCCTCAAGGCGCGCGTCTTCATCAGCAAGCTCCTCACCAAGCAGGCTCACCGCGTCAGCTGCCCTTCGAAGGAATCCTTGGCAAAGAGCGCGACGCTCTTGGGCGTGCTCGAGCACGTCTTCCACACCATCATCTGCGCTGAGCAAGCGCCGGGGGCCACGAATAAGCACTCCCCCTCCGGGAAGGGGGCTGGGGGCTGGCACCCTCGCGACGGCCGGGCACGCCCCGCCAGAAGCCCGGCCTAGAGCCAGCCCATCCCTAGATGAAGAGCGCAGGGAGCGCCTTAGCCAATCGCAGTCCATGACCAAGCGAGAAGCCCACGGCAGGCTGGCTATGCCACGAGAAGGCCCGCGAAGGAGGATCACGAGGTGCGCAGGCCCATAATGCGCCTTGGGATGGTTCGCCTCTCCGATCGCCCTCACCACAAGGGCTCTGCTGCTTGAAGCGCTTGAGGACGGCGGAGGGGGCGAAGCCAAGGGGGATGGCACCTCAGCCGTCTCCATGAGCTCGGCTGGAAGGGGCCTGCGGAGCAAGGATCAGTAAAAGCAACAGAAGGATCGAGAGCCGGGAAAGGAGAAGGCTTACTCATCAGTGGCGAAGTACTTCCTACGCTTCAGTAGGCGACAAGGGTAATCGTCGCCCAGGGCCTCCCTTCTCTTCTAGAGGGCCTCAAAGTCCACGCGGAAGCGGCCCAAGAGTCGAGCGCGGGGATCAACCTGCGATGAAGACGGAGCGTCAAGGCGATCTGCCTCAGGGCGCCTGCCTGATGCGCGCTACCAATCGCCTCGCCAAGAGAAGCAATTGGAGCCTCAGGGGCCTCAGTCGCAGGCTCTGAGGGCAGCTGCTTGTCACCCTCAACCTCAGCGGCACGAGCCCCAAGAGCTGCTCCCTCATGAGCATCGCTGGCGCTGTCACCCTGCCGGGAGCCCCCTCGGCCTCTGGCGCCTCATGCCTCCCTGCTCCGCCATTTGAGGAAGAGTCGACTTGGCCGACTGGAAGAGCAGGCACCATCACTGGGTTATCGCGAGGCCCCTGGAGGCCGGCGGGGCGCGGCCCCCACTCATCAAAGATAGGCATCTGATTCACAAAATCGCCCCTGCTCTGGCACAGGTACAGCAAGGCCCCTCCCTGCTGGATGCTGCTAGGGTTGGGCTCCCCAGTCAGGGTCAAGAGCGCTGTCCTCAACACTTCAGGCGTCAGGTCCTCTTCCTGGAGCCTCATACGATCATCGCGCCTGCTGAAGGCCCACATTCGGCGGGAGTGGCATTGGAGAGGAGCAACGCAGCGTAGCAGGAACTCCTTCACCACCTTGGACGCTGTCACGCCAAGCGACCTCAAGAACACGAAGCGGTGCCAGACGAAGAGAAGCCGGGGGCTCTCGAGCGTCTCCTGGCCCCAGCCCGAATTGGGGACAGCAGGCGAAGCTGGCTCCGATAGCAGGGGGCTGGGCACCCCTGCATCCACATACAGCCACCGCTCGCGGAACCCAGCCGCGGGCAGAGGGAGCTTGAAGTCAATCCCAGAGGCCGCTGTCTCAGACGCGGCAATGAAGCTCACGCACGCCGGGCATTGGATAGGGTCGACAAGGCGCAGCGAGAAGAAGTGGCGCAGCAAGGCAACCGAAGAAAGGATGCCCATCATAGCCTCGCAAACAAAGGCGAAGACCGAAAGGAGGGTGATGGATTCAGGACCCGGATGCATCATGTGGATCTGATAGTGGGAAAGCACGACATTGAAGAAAATCAGAAAAGGGAGGAACCAGACCCGCCCATAGGGCATCAGCAAAATACGGGACCTCGGTGACTATCCTGTCGATGCAGAAGTGGGATGCGGGCCAGGCCGTCGTCCTCCCGCATTTGTTGAAGATAGTGGCCAGAGCCGAGCTGATCTTGCCCAAGCCCTTGGCAGGGGCCGCCAACGGCGGCAGGCAAGGCGGAGGCACGGGTTTCTTCCCTCTTCCCTTCTTCGTTGGAGCCATGGCGATGGAAGGGGGGAAGGTTCGAGATTGGGTTGAAAACAGAAGCTGGAGTTCGAGCGGAGGAAGGGCAGAGGGCGCTCGAGCAACAGAAAGGGGAGCGGCTGTGTATGACTACGAATCCGCCTAGCATGGCGCAAAATAAGGGGGCATGGGGGAACAGTGCCGCCCACGTCCAATCGACCGCCACACGGCCCCCAAGGCTACAGGATGCTAGGGCCCGCGGTGCTTCGCTCTTGCCCTTCCGCCTCCCTGCACGGCCAAGTCCGGGCACGCCTTGGGCCTGGGGGCTACTGTCGACATTCTGGGAACGGGGGTCCCCAAACTTGCCTGCCTGCGGCCTGCAGCATGGCTCAAAGGGGGGGCCCAGCACGGCCCATCTTCATCAACACAGACCCAAGACCCTCGCGAGGGGCCAAGCCTCACGGGGCGGACGACACGGAGCTTCCTCAGGCACGGCCTCACCAGGCTAGCTCGCGAGGAGGCAGAGAGATCAAGGCGGGGTACCTCACGAGGTGCCCGTGACACAAGCCATGACGACCAAGGGCGCTAGGCGGACGCCAGCCCGCGCAGTGTCCTCCTTTCCCCTTTGGTGCAAAGGGGGGCAAGCACAGCCGCGGGGTACCGAGGCATCAGGCAAAGCTTGCCATTTCGGTGCAACAAGACCAAGACCAGGAGGACTGCAAGATGGAGGTCATCGTGGAGCCCAAGATGGCGTCACCACCAGAGCTTTGTGCAGGCGAGGACCAACTTTAGTCAGGATAAGTGTACCAGATGTTCCCCTTTAAAATGGCCAATTGTTGGCGCCCTTCCCGCTCAATATTTGGGAAGAGGCCCAGGGCCATTGCCTATAAATAGGACCAGCCACCCACAGAGAGGTTAGAGGTTAGAGGTTGGAGGTTAGAGGTTCGAGGGTTCGAGATCGAGTATCGAGGATCAAGGATCGGATCGAAATCAGAGAGAGAGAGAAGGGTGACTGAACTCCTCCTAGCAGTTCGTCCCCCCCAGCCAAGAGCAGACCCTCGCGAGGCTGTTCTTCCTTGTATTGTTCATCATCATCAGCCCAAGAGGCAATCCACCACACCACACACTGGAGTAGGGTATTACACCACAACGGTGGCCTGAACCAGTATAAATCCTGTGTTTCTTGTGTTGTTCTTTCCTTAGCTTAGATCTTAGCGAGGCGGAGGGGTGCAGGTAGGTAGGAGGCGAAATCTCCACGCGCACCCTAGTGTTAGAACCTCAAGGGTCTGCCGGAACCCGAAATCCGACAGGGTGTTATGGGAACCCCTTGACAGTTCTGTTTGAATAAAACTCCTCCAGCAAGGCCCAACCTTGGTTTTACATTTGCCTAACAACCTATTACCCTTCCCTTGGGTCGGCTAACCCAAGGGTCATCTTTATTTTAACCCCCCCCCCAGGGCCAGTGCTTCTCCAAGTGTTGGTCCGAACCGAGCCGCCTGCTGGGCCACCTCGGGGAAACTCGAGGGCTGGTTTTACTCGTAGCCTGTTTCATCTGGTGTTGCCCTGAGAACGAGATATGTGTGACTCCTATCAGGATTGTTGGCACATCGGATGGCTTTGCTGGTCTTGTTTTACCATTGTCGAAATGTCTTGTAACTGGGATTCCGAGACTGATCGGTTCTTCCCAGGAGAAGGAATATCCTTCGTTGACCATGAGAGCTTGTGATGGGCTAAGTTGGGACACCCCTGCAGGGTTTTGAACTTTCGAAAGCCATGCCCGCGGTTATGGGCAGATGGGAATTTGTTAATGTCCGGTTGTAGAGAACTTGACACTTAACTTGATTAAAATGCATCAACCGCGTATGTAGCCGTGATGGTCTCTTTCTGGTGGAGTCCGGGAAGTGAACATGGTTCTTGTGTTATGGTTGTACGTAAGTAGCTTCAGGATCACTTCTAGTTTACGACCGTTGTGTTGCTTCTCTTCTCGCTCTTATTTGCGTATGTTAGCTACCATATATGCTTAGTGCTTGCTGCAGCTCCACCTCATTACCCCTTTCCTACCCTTAAGCTTAAATAGTCTTGATCTCGCGGGTGTGAGATTGCTGAGTCCTCATGACTCATAGATACTTCCAAACAGTTGCAGGTGCTGATGATACCAGTGCAGGTGACGCAACCAAGCTCAAGTGGGAGCTCGATGAAGATCTTGATCGTTGTTTTGTTTCGTTTCTTGTTGATTAGTAGTGGAGCCCAGTTGGGACGATTGGGGATCTAGCAATTGGGGTTGTCTTCTTTTACTTTGGTTCCATAGTCAGACCTTGATTGTATTCTGGATGATGTATGTATAACTTATATTTGTGTGAAGTGGCGATTGTAAGCCGATTCTTTATCCCATTCTTATTCAGTACATGGGATGTGTAAAGGTTACCCCTCTTGCGACATGCCTGCCATGCGGCTATGCCTCTAAGTCGTGCCCCGACACGTGGGACATATAGCCGCATCGTGGGTGTTACAAGTTGGTAATCAGAGCCATCCCCGACTTAGGAGCCCCCTGCTTGATCGAATCGCTGACATTGTTGAGTCTAGAACAAAACATTTTGACTCTTAGGATTATATATATTGGAGAGTAGGATTCTTTTTACTCCTCAGTCCCTTTGTCACTCTGACGAGGCCTCCTGACGTAGAGTTTTGACTCTTCTCTCCTTAAATTTCACCAAAAAAATTAGGATCACGCGGGTATCTTGGAATCGTTCCGATGGTTTTGTGACAAGAACATTGTTCTTGGTGCCTCTTGACATATAGGGGTTGTGGCAGTGTCTCGGGGAGTTGAGCTCCGAGGTGTTGTGGTCACAATTTTATCGTTGCAGTTCTAGAATACCTGAGTTCGCCGACATCAAAAATCTTTTTTATGTAGTTGTTGGTGAGATAACCTCGACGCCACCCAGTACTGGGGCGGGAGTTCGGGAGTATTGCCATAACTCGTATAACGGATGCTTTTCGAAGGTTGAGGTAAACGATTTCCGAAGGTTTCTTGGTTATGTGTTGAAGGATGGATACAGCTGGATGTAGGTATTGTTATTTTGGGGTGATATATTATGCTTCCCCTGTATCCCCAACACCTGATTGCATAACCAGAAAGTTTCGGGAGTTTATAAGTGGGAATTCCAGTATCTCGTGGGATATCTTTCCAACAGACACATGATACGATTTGGGGTCTATCATATATTTGTTTCCGGCTTATTCTACGAGTCAATCCTTTGTTTTGTTTTGAGTTGCGGTATTCAAGTTGCTTCAAGGTCAAGTGTTGATTCCATACCTTTTCGAAGCGGTTTTCTCATATTTCTATGTGAATACTAATCCTTCATGATAATAGAGATTGTCATGTCAATCCTTTTCAACCGACATGTTTCTCTTCAAGTGGATCCGATCATTTTCAACAACCGCAATATCACTTCTCGGTTTTCCCCAACGTTGTTCGCTTCAACTGTCCCCAAGTTGTCTTTGTTTTCCCTCCTTCCCACCCTTTTCTTTTTCTTCAAGGACTAAGATTCCTTATTCAAGTATCCTTTTATCGATGAGAATTCTCTTCATTCTTTTCTTTCAATGTTCTTACCCGGTGGTTCCCTTGAAGCTGCCCTACAAGTTCATCATTCCTCGTTTCTTTTATCTTCTCCGATGGATTCAAGTCAAGTTTTCGGTGTTGATCATATTCCCTTCCTTGTTCCAAGTGTTTTCGTATGCGTGTATCTCTTAATCATTCACTTCTCACTATTCAATTGTTCCGGAGTGCTGAAGATATCTCAGAAGATTCATGTTTCCACTCTGCATTCGTTCAACCTATTTCAAGGGTGTTATCTCATTCAAGCCATTTAATTCAACCGGTGCAATTTCTCTCTCGAGCAATCATTTCAATGGTGTTTCTCTGGAGTGGCCCCTAACCCACAGGTTTTTCCTAGGATCTTACCTGACTCTTCTAATTTTTTCCGGAGTTATTTTCAAATTCATTTCAAAGTTTGACGTAAGAATGAATTGTCATCAGTCAAATGTCTTTCACCAAGGTCTTTCAAATTCTTCATTGTTGGTTCAACCTTTCTATTCTTCATCCCGGAGTATCTCAACAAATTCATGGTGGTGTTTCAGCCCATAACTGGGGACCCGACTAACCATGATTAGTTTGTACACTTTGCAGAGGTTTGCGCACTTTTCCCCACAAGACTCGATCTCCTCCGTTGGATTTCTCGCACTACATGGTGTTTGAGAAATGGATGACCGAGACACAGGCTTTCAGAAGCATTAACTCTTTCTCTGGGTAGACAGTTACACCTACTTTCCCTCTACATCTGCTAGCCTACCACTTAAAGAGGTCACACAGCATACTCAACTATGCCAGAGCCCATAATGGCTTGTGGCTGCACACGGAAGTTTCTAGCATGAATAATCTTATGATCCCTTTGAGCCTGGGTGGCGGACCGTAGGATGATCACACAGGTACTCCGGGATATCCTAGGACACCACTGGATTCTCCACGTGCCCACAAGCAATCCACCCAGATGTGTATTAAAGTTGCTACCTTAAGTTGAACCATTAATTAACAACTCACATCTGTCATGGATACTCTCAAACCCAATCCACGTCTACGAGCATAGCATGGCAATATAAGCATAACGTAGAAGTAACTCCCAAGGGTTTGATAATAAAACAGGTAATAGGTTCTACCTCATCATCTACTTCCCATTACCCACAAGTTAATCACAACCTAATCATGTAGTGTTTGAGGATTGTAGCTAATGCACAAAAACTAGGTATGAAAAGAGTATGATCAATGTGTAACTTGCCTTGCTGATGATCTGCAAATCCTAAAGACTCATAGTAGCACGCTTCGCACTCCGGGAATTCTATTGCAAACGAACAATAGCATACATAAGCAATCAAGCAAACATGCACGGGTCAAACTCAAATAAGAAGATCTAACCAGAAAGTTCAACTGAAGAACTCCGGTTTGCAAAAAGAATCAAATCAAACGGAGCAACGAAACTCAAACCATGAAAGAAACAAGATCCGTTTACTAATCTGGACTAAAGTCAAATTTTACAGTACCAAAATCTTGTTCAAGTTGGTTAAACAGAAAGACGGCTTCGAGACAAAGATCTAGGCGCTTGTTTCACCTGATTTGGATAAACAAGCGAAAAGATAAACTAAAAAGAAGATCAGGGCAGAAATCACGATCAAAAATAATCGCGGAAAAACCCTGGAAAAATAAAACGAGATGAACAGGCTAACGAACGAACATTCGCTGTCTGTGGCTAACCGACGAACATCGTTGTTAAAACGAACGTACTGACGAACGTCTGCTAAACAACTAAACCGAGAAAACCGAACCGATAAAATTAAAAAAGCGCATCTAGGGTTTAAAAAACCGGGTTTTTTTACCTAAAACAAAAAACCGGCGGCTCGGAGTGGATTGGGAACAGCGGCGGTTCCGACGGCTTGCGGCGGCTCCAGCGAGGTGAGGCAAGCAGAGCGCGGGCGACGGCGGAGCGGCACGGCGGAGCGCGGACAGCGGCGGCGGCGCTCGGGAGGTGGCGGCGAGGCGAGGCAGGCGGCGGCTCCGGCTTTGGGTCTCTATGGGGCCCCGAGTCGGCTTTTAAAGGGGGGGAGGTGGTGGCTTGGGGGAGGGGTGGCATCAGCGTCGGCTCGGACTCCCTCGAGGAGTCTAGCTCGGGGACGAAGGCGATGGCGGCGACGGAGTGGGCCGGCTAGGCTTTCGGCCCAGTCGGTCCAAAGCAAAACCTTTTTTTAACTGATTTCGCCGGAAAAATCCTAGAAAATAAAATAAAAATCTAAAATGCATATTTCACCATCTAAATAGAATATTTAAAACAAAGTGAACATTTTCTTAGCCCTAAAATGCAATTTGAAAAAAATGCATATTTTTCTAATTCAAATAAAATTGCAATATAATTCAAATAAAAATATTTATTTGATTTTAGTATTTTTCTTCCAATATTTCAGTCATTTTGGAGAAGTCATATTATCTCCTCTCATATATTTTTAATATGAAATATTTTTGGAGAGGAAAAATAATTAAAACCAAATGATCCTTGTTTCGATATTTGAAAAAAATCAAACATGAAAAACGTGAAATCCCCAACTCTCTCCGTGGGTACTTGAGTTTCTTAGAATTTCGAGGATCGCAGAATGAAATGAAATAAAATATGATATGCATGGATGACCTATGTATAACATTCCAAATTGAAAATTTGGGATGTTACAGCCATAGCCGCACGTACGCAAGTGCCTCCTTATTACATACAACTGTAATATTTTTTGCTTCCTCCTGGTTTCCTGACATCACTGTCCCACACCATTGTCATCCTATGTAGTCAATAAACGAGAGAATTGCACAAGGAGCGGCCGACAGCTAGGACCAAGCAGCTTGAGCAGTATTTATCTTTTTGAGGTGTGAGCACTTCAGAGTTTTTCTTAAGCGATGTTTTCGTTGTTGTTCAGAGAACATGTCAGGACCCCGACTCGATGACACATCAATCTAGCCTGTAACACCTCATATCACTTTGCGGCCTCACGTACGGTATCCCCACGGGTGTCGCCTTACCTTTGCCCGGGACCGTTTGCGCCTTTTGGCTCATGTATATGATAGTGTCGCTAGCATCCATATGTTAAGGAGCCCGGGCTGACATGACTAGTTGTAAACCCAAAGTGGCACAGACTTACAGGGACAGGCATCCATGACCCAGCTTCGAACGTGTCGGTCATCAGCAAGAGGGTCCGGGCTGTAGCACTGGGCTAGCAGGACTCCGGTAAACCGGGCTGTAGCGGGCTAACAGGACTCCGGTACTCAATGCGTGACATTTCCCCGAAGGGACAGACACCGGAACGAAAAAGGACACATGCCGGCCAGCCTAAGTGTTCCAGAGCAGTAGCAAGCTACCATGGCTCAGTGGTAACACTAGGAGACATTTCCCGGTAAGAGAGGCTACTAAAGATAAACAACTAGATAGTCAGATCCCACACATACCAAGCATTTCAATAGCATACACACAGTATGCTCGATATGTGCAAATACAACATGGCATCACAACATGACTCTACGACACAAGTACTTTATTTAAAGCTCAGGGAGCCATACATAATAATACACACAGGTACGGGTCACACGACCCAGCATTCAAGTCATACAGTCATACAAACCAGCAGCGGAAGTAACTTGTCTGAGTACAGACAACTAGTAAGATAAAAGAGGCTTGGAAAGCCTAGCTATACTACGTGGTCCTTCACAAGCTCAGGATCACCACCTGGGCCTTAGCCTACTCATTGATGTCAACGTCTACGTAGAACCCATCAGAAGGGGTTGCAGCGTCTTCTGTAAAAATGTAAATTATAGCAACATGAGTACGAAGGTACTCAGCAAGACTTACATCAGATCCTACATACATGCATATTATCAAGAAGGGTTGGTGGAGTTGTTGCAGCAAGCCAGCTTTGACTCTTGGCTAGGCTAACCTACGAGACTCCAACTTGAAATGGTTTTGCGTACACGAGTCCACTACTCACCACTTCAATACACCACCGAGGATCCACCTCCGTCTTCCTACGGAAGAGCCATCATCGGCACTTACACTTATCTTGAGGCTTTTAGTAGTTTCCATTTACTTGTCTATGAACTGTATAGGCAACCAAGTAGTCCTTTACCGCAGACCCGGCTATTCGAATAGATCATGATAACCCTGCAGGGGTGTACTTCTTCATACATGTTTCCACCACTTAGCGTCTGCACACGACATGTGCTCGGCAGACTTCAAGCGAAAGCCGACGTGGGTGTAGACCAATACCTACCTAAACACCTAAGTCTCTAGTCCAGGTTTATCGCCTATCCAGGTTCCATCCGCAGGGAGTCCGGCCGAGGTTTCCCATACGGCCCCGAACGATGTGAACAGGGTTCCCGAGATACCTAACGGGTATTCGGTACACCGTGCCACGTACCTACCGCATCACAGCCCACCCCTACGGTCAGCGCTGTCCACGGCCTCCAGTAGGCTACAAACACCAGAAACTACTTGCAACTCCTGGACAGAGAGCTAGGGTGAATAAGAAGTCGAGCGGGGTCATATTTCAGGGCCCAATGCATGGTAGTAGCTGTATCTTAAATCACACATACAGATCTCAGTGCTTAAGGTCGGCTTCAATGAAACAACCCACCATGTACTCCTACATGGCCTCTCATCGATACCTTTACCAAATCGTGTTCACCACACCACTCTCATTACCGACATAATCATTTCAC
>NC_041380.1:351948783-351956654 GCF_002162155.2 Triticum dicoccoides
GAGCAGGTGCGTGGCGCGCGCTGCGGTCGCCGTCGGGCACCTGCCTGCCTGCCTGGCCGGCAAGCAGCTCGCTGGAGCGGCGCTGGGCTGGGCCGGCAGGTGGGCCGGGTGCTGGGCGCCAGGTGTGTTTTTCCATCTTTCTGTTTTCTGTTTTTTTAATACTTCTGCAACTTTGTTGAATTAAATAAAATACTTAGGCAACTCCTAAAATCACCAAACTACTCCTGGTCCATAGTTGGATTATTTCCAACATGAAACATTTTAGTTTGGAGATATTTGAGCATTTAAATATTTTATATAATTTTAAATGCCCAAATTCAAATATTTATGATTTAATTCAAAAACCCTAAGATGGCCTAGGAAAATGTGCATCACTTTTGGCAGAGGTTATGAACCAAGACAAAAATGATGGGCATTTTAGAAGGGCATTTCAGGTTCATTGAAAAACTTTTTAGTAAACCCTAGTTGGTTTCAGAGGGGACTGGGGGTTCTGTCATCCCCATTTCAGGTTTCTGGTGAAAGAATAAACATGATGCAACACTCTAATGCATGACTAGCTAGGGTGTGACAACTCACCCCCACTCAAAAGAATCTCGTCCCGAGATTTGGGTTCCTCCGGGAAGAAGGCGGGATACTCAAGTCGAAGACGATCCTCCCTTTCCCAAGTTGCTTCATCCTCAGAATGGTGCGACCATTGAACTTTGAGAAACTTGATATTATGACGTCGAGTGGTACGCTCGGCCTGATCGAGGATACGAATGGGGTACTCTCGATATGTAAGATTATCTTGGAGATCAAGCGTTTCGTAATCCACTCCACGGATAGGATCCGAAAAGCAACGCCTGAGTTGAGAAACGTGGAAGACATCGTGGACTCTAGAGAGGTGCGGAGGTAGTTCCAACTGGTAGGCAACTTCTCCTCGTTTGGCGAGAACGCGAAAAGGTCCAATGTAACGAGGAGCCAATTTGCCTTTGATACCGAAACGATGGGTTCCCTTCAGAGGGGTAACCCGAAGGTAAGCCTTCTCGTCAATCTCGAAAGTCATAGCCTTATGTTTTCGGTCATATTGACTCTTCTGACGGGATTGGGCTGTTTTCAACTTTTCACGAACGATGCAAACTTGCTCTTCTGCTTCCTGAATCATATCCGGGCCAAAGAATTGTCTTTCCCCGGTCTCTGACCAGTTAAGGGGTGTTCGACACCGTCGTCCATAGAGAACTTCAAAAGGGGCTTTACCCAAGCTAGATTGATAGCTGTTGTTGTAAGCAAATTCGGCAAATGGAAGGCATTTCTCCCACTCCATTCCGAAAGAGATAACAGAGGCTCGAAGCATGTCTTCTAGAATCTGGTTGACGCGTTCTACTTGACCACTCGATTGAGGGTGAAAAGCGGTGCTAAAATAAAGGCGGGTTCCCATAGCGTTTTGGAAACTTTCCCAAAATCGAGAGGTGAAAAGACTTCCTCGATCTGAGTTAATTTCCAAAGGAACACCATGGAGAGACACTATTCGGGAGATGTATAAGTCTGCCAGCTGACTAGCGGTTATACTCTCACGAACAGGTAAGAAATGGGCCACTTTGGAAAGACGATCGACAACGACAAAGATAGCATTATTCCCTCTCTTGGTCCTGGGAAAACCGGTAATGAAATCCATACCAATTTTATCCCATTTCCATTCAGGAATAGCTAGGGGTTGAAGGGTGCCAGCAGGCCGTTGATGCTCTGCTTTTACACGACGACAGACGTCGCAATTAGCAATATACTGAGCAATTTCTCTCTTCATCCTAGTCCACCAGAACCTCTGGCGTAGGTCCTCATACATCTTGGTACTACCGGGATGAATGGTGAGAGGAGATTCATGAGCCTCCTTAAGGATCAACTGCCGTAGATGCTGGTTCTTGGGAACCACTAAACGGTTCTCAAAGTACACAACACCATGATCATTTGTGGAGAAACAACTAGCACCTCCGCTAGCAATGTTCTCCTTGATCTTAGCTATTCCCTTATCTCGCTTCTGGGCAGCGATGATTTGATCCGTAAGAGTAGGTTTCGCCACCAAGGTGGAAAGAAATCCTTGAGGAACAATGTGAAGGTTAAGCTTCCGAAATTCCTCATGGAGAAGCGGTTGACTTTGTTGTAACATCAGGTTGTTACAATAAGATTTACGACTTAGCGCATCAGCCATGACGTTGGCTTTCCCTGGGGTGTAAGTTATTCCTAAGTCGAAATCTGTGATCAACTCGACCCAACGTCTTTGCCTGAGATTCAAATCCGGTTGGGTGAAAATGTACTTCAGACTTTGGTGATCAGTGAATATTTCGCAACGATTACCGAGGAGGTAATGTCGCCAGGTTTTAAGTGCATAGACTACAGCTGCAAGCTCTAGATCATGAGTAGGATAATTCTCCTCATGTGGGTGCAATTGCCGTGAGGCGTAAGCAATTACATGTCAATCTTGCATGAGAATACAGCCTAGTCCTTGTCGCGAGGCGTCGCAGTAGATAACAAAGTCCTTAGAGAAGTCTGGCGGTACCAGAACGGGAGCAGAAGTCAGGCGTCTTTTCAGTTCCTGAAAGCTGTGCTCACATTGTGGAGTCCATTCAAACTTTTTATCCTTCTTAAGGAGGTCGGTTAGAGGTTTAGCAACTTTGGAGAAGTTCTCGACAAAGCGACGACAATAGCTCGCTAGGCCAAGGAAACTCCGAACTTGCTTGACCGATTCAGGTGGAGTCCAATTAAGGACGGCTTGAACTTGCTCAGGGTTAACAGCAATACCTTTACCAGATATTACATGACCCAGATAGGTCACTTCTGACAACCAAAATTCACATTTGGAAAACTTGGCATAAAGGCGGTGCTCTCGAAGTTTCTTCAACACTAGCCTTAGATGTTCGGCATGTTCCTCCTCGTTCTTGGAGTAGATGAGTATATCATCGAGATAAACTACGACGAATTTATCCAAATACTCCATGAGGATTGAGTTCATTAACCGAGAAAAGGTGGCTGGAGCGTTGGTTAAACCGAAGGACATGACGGTGTACTCGTATTGGCCATAACGAGTAACAAAGGCCGTTTTAGGAATGTCCCCGTTTCTGATTTTGATTTGATGGTAGCCCAACCTCAAATCCATTTTGGAGAAGACTGAGGATCCAGCAAGCTGATCATACAGGTCGTTGATCCTAGGGAGCGGATATTTGTTCTTGATTGTGACCAAATTGACAGGTCGGTAATCTACAACCATCCGGTCCGTACCATCCTTCTTCTTGATGAAGAGGACGGGGCAAGCCCACGGAGATGAACTAGGTCGGATGAAACCCTTTTTCAAGGACTCATCGAGTTGTTTCTTAAGCTCGGCTAGTTCTAGTGGTGCCATCTTATAGGGTCTTCTAGCAATCGGAACGGTTCCTGGAATGAGGTCTATTACGAACTCAACATCCCTGTCGGGTGGAACACCTGGCAATTTCTCTGGGAAGACATCCGGAAAGTCACGGACTACCGGGACGTCCTCAAGGTCTGGCAAAGGGCTGGCGTTAAGAGAATATAACTGTCGCTTGGCTATTCGGGTCAAGACATTGACTATCTTCCCCGAAGGATGGGTAAGTTGAACAGTCCTAGTGAAGCAATCAATTTGGGCATGATGAACTGACATCCAGTCCATACCCAGAATGATATTAATATTTGAAGATTTAAGGGCTATCAAAGATGCGAGGAAAACAAGTCTGTCAACTTGGATTTCATTTCCATGGCTTACTCTAGAAGTTTGCCATTTGGATCCCGGAGCTTGAATTACCATAGAGGTTGGCATGTCACAGAATGCGATGTTATGCAAACGAGCATAATTTTCGGATATAAAAGAATGAGAGGCTCCTGTATCGAAAAGAACAGATGCCGGGTGGCAATTAACAAGAAGCGTACCAAGAATGACGTTGGGATCCTCTTGAGCTTCCTCGGCAGAGATACAGTTGACATGGCCACGTGCTGCGGTGGCCGGCTTGGCGTGGAACACTTTCCCTGTCGGCTTGCCACGGCCAACAGCTTTAGCAGATTGGTTGGGGTTGGTCTGGGGACACTCACGCATATAGTGACCAGATTCCCCACACTTGAAACAAGTTACGGAACTGGTACGTGAAGGAGCATTGTTGGTTGGACCACCATAGGGCTTGGCTGGTGCAGACTGTTGAACGGGGCGAGGCACCTGGAAGGATGGCCTCGGTGTGAACCTGGGTGGCAGGGCAGTGTTGGGCACCCACACGCGGCGCTTCTGAGGACCAGCACCGGATGAGGAACCCACGTCACGGCCATGCTTGCGTGTTGCGTCATAATCAGTCTGACCAGTCTCAGCACTGATGGCCTTGTTAACAAGTTTCTGAAAGGATGTGCACTCATGCAGACGGAGGTCGCGGCGAAGCTCAGGACTAAGCCCCTTACGGAACCTTGCTTGCTTCTTGGCATCGGTAGAAACTTCCTCAGTGGCATATCGTGCTAGGTTACCAAACTCCCTGCTGCAAGCATCCACAGAGAGTCGGCCCTGAGTGAAACTGCAAAATTCCTCATGTTTACGGTCCATGAGACCCTCCGGAATGTGATGTTCACGGAAAGCCTCGCTGAATTCAGCCCAAGTAGTGACATGGCCCGCTGGGCGCATAGCTCCATAATTCTCCCACCATAGACTGGCGGGGCCTTCAAGATGATATGCAGCAAAGGTGACCTTGTCAGCCTCAGCTACTAGCGCAGAACGCAGTTTGTGAGAAATACTGCGAAGCCAGTCATCAGCGTCGAGAGGCTCGACGGAGTGGTGGAACGTGGGTGGATGTAACTTAATGAAATCACTGAGCGACACCACGTTAGTCCTCTGATGGTGTGCTGTGTTCTGTTCAATACGCTCCAACAAACGGTTGGTCTCCCGTTTATTTCTCTCAGCTTCCATCATAACCTCGGCTAGGGAAGGAGGATGAGGCAGATTTGCATTCCTGACTTCACTGCCTTCGGCCTGCTCTTGAGGAGCAGGGTTAGTGCGCGTGTTGGCCATCCTAGGTAAACAAGACAATGATTTAGTCAGAATGATAAAATTCCGACATAGGATACAGAATGTAAGGAATAACTCGAAATGCAAGATGATCATCCGTATGACATGGTAGATACAGAAACTGCTTCTTTATTCCATCGTCATACACACCATACAGGGTTTAGTACAAGACCAAACAAGGTACTATTACGGTGAAAAGAGGATTACATCTCATCGAAGGCATTCCAAGCTCCTATACATTATTTTTCTACACCTCCGGAATGCGATACAACTAGGTCATATCCCACGAGTCACGCAGGACGATAGACGACACAGCTAACACGAACTAGTGATACTACCACTAACTCAGACCGATCCGTAGTAGTCCTCGTAGAAGTCACCTCCATAGCCTGGAAGCTCAACATGATCATCCGGAAACAGACGATCTCGCGGAGCTTGTGGACCATAGGGACCAGGATGAGGTCTTGGACCAACAGACGGTGGCCTGCGGGGACCGCGAGGTGGGGTGATGCCTCCTACATCACGCCAACCCATCACGTCTGGCAGAGCAGATCTCACAGGATAGAGATCGCGCATATCCGAATATCCAGCTTGCACCGCCGGTGCAAACCGAGTCAATGTGGCCCAGTGGTCAGCACGGGTATTGAAGAGCTCTAACCTCAAGGCCCGATTTTCACGGTCCTTATCCTCGAGCATCTCAGCAGTGGTGCGAGTCCGTGAATCCTCCTGGGTGGGGTCAGCATAGATAGCCTGGAGATACCCTTGTGCTCCCGGAAGTGATCCTGGCATATACCGGAAATCAGAGTCCCGAAATAGGCCAGACCTGACTCGCATGATGGTCATCATAGAGTAGGCGGCGTCCTGCACAGCCATCTCAATAGTAACCCCGAGTCCATAGGAGCAGTGAAGGGGCTCGGTGGACCCAGGATAAGATGGAAATATCCTGACAGTGCAGAGATACTGGCTTTGATTAAAGTCTCGGAATTGCTCTTCGACCGTGTACTCAGTCATTACCCTGACCAACATGGCGGTATGACCGGGTACATCTAGGCATCGAGTCAGGCGAACCACTTGATTGAGGTCGCAAGTGGCCATCTGAAAACACAATCATAATGCAAAGGCATTAGAATTTCTAACAAAATTTCGGCAGGATAACAGCTGTAAATGCTCAAGAAGGATTTTGAGACATTTGACAAAGGATTTCATACACACTCAACATCATCATATCAAGTTCTGAGTCCATCCTAGCAACATAATGTGGTAGTAGAATTGAACTAGGCTTGTATCCATCAAACCTATAAGGTACTACTGATTAGTAACACGTGATCCTGATAGAGAGAATAGATCCTAATTCCTTAACCCCCGGTGGAAGAATAGACTGACTCAGATCAGAATGTCATAAGATAAAGGAGTAAAAAGAGCCTTACGTGCCAACCCACAAAAAATTCCCCTACATATAACTAAAGAATTTCTAGACTCAACATCGACCAGTTTGGCTTGGAGAACCTACAGGCAGTCCTGGCTCTGATGCCAACGCTGTCAGGACCCCGACTCGATGACACATCGATCTAGCCTGTAACACCTCATATCACTTTGCGGCCTCACGCACGGTATCCCCACGGGTGTCGCCTTACCTTTGCCCGGGACCGTTTGCGCCTTTTGGCTCACGTATATGATAGTGTCGCTAGCATCCATATGTTAAGGAGCCCGGGCTGACATGACTAGTTGTAAACCCAAAGTGGCACAGACTTACAGGGACAGGCATCCATGACCTAGCTTCGAACGTGTCGGTCATCAGCAAGAGGGTCCGGGCTGTAGCACTGGGCTAGCAGGACTCCGGTAAACCGGGCTGTAGCGGGCTAACAGGACTCCGGTACTCAATGCGTGACATTTCCCCGAAGGGACAGACACCGGAACGAAAAAGGACACATGCCGGCCAGCCTAAGTGTTCCAGAGCAGTAGCAAGCTACCATGGCTCAGTGGTAACACTAGGAGACATTTCCCGGTAAGAGAGGCTACTAAAGATAAACAACTAGATAGTCAGATCCCACACATACCAAGCATTTCAATAGCATACACACAGTATGCTCGATATGTGCAAATACAACATGGCATCACAACATGACTCTACGACACAAGTACTTTATTTAAAGCTCAGGGAGCCATACATAATCATACACACAGGTACGGGTCACACGACCCAGCATTCAATTCATACAGTCATACAAACCAGCAGCGGAAGTAACTTGTCTGAGTACAGACAACTAGTAAGATAAAAGAGGCTTGGAAAGCCTAGCTATACTATGTGGTCCTTCACAAGCTCAGGATCACCACCTGGCCCTTAGCCTACTCATTGATGTGAACGTCTACGTAGAACCCATCAGAAGGGGTTGCAGCGTCTTCTGTAAAAATGTAAATTATAGCAACATGAGTACGAAGGTACTCAGCAAGACTTACATCAGATCCTACATACATGCATATTATCAAGAAGGGTTGGTGGAGTTGTTGCAGCAAGCCAGCTTTGACTCTTGGCTAGGCTAACCTACGAGACTCCAACTTGAAATGGTTTTGCGTACACGAGTCCACTACTCACCACTTCAATACACCACCGAGGATCCACCTCCGTCTTCCTACGGAAGAGCCATCCTCGGCACTCACACTTATCTTGAGGCTTTTAGTAGTTTCCATTTACTTGTCTATGAACTGTATAGGCAACCAAGTAGTCCTTTACCGCGGACGCGGCTATTCGAATAGATCATGATAACCCTGCAGGGGTGTACTTCTTCATACATGTTTCCACCACTTAGCGTCTGCACACGACATGTGCTCGGCAGACTTCAAGCGA
>NC_041380.1:351959003-352083655 GCF_002162155.2 Triticum dicoccoides
GCTCGGGGCTCGGCTTGCTCGATGAAGTGGACAGCGGCGGAGCTCCTGGACACGATGAGAGGACGCACGGGTGGCGGGGAGCACGGCTACGATGAAGGCACGGCGATGGTGGCGTTGGCCATGGCGGGGGAGCGCGAGGGGGAGGAGCTGGAGAGGAGAGGGGGTGTCTGGGGGGTTCGGGGGAGCGAGAGAGGCTGATCCACGACGTCACCGGGAGCATGGAGCGGCGAGGCGGCGAGCAGGTGCGTGGCGCGCGCTGCGGTCGCCGTCGGGCACCTGCCTGCCTGCCTGGCCGGCAAGCAGCTCGCTGGAGCGGCGCTGGGCTGGGCCGGCAGGTGGGCCGGGTGCTGGGCGCCAGGTGAGTTTTTCCATTTCTTTCTGTTTTCTGTTTTTTTTAATACTTCTGCAACTTTGTTGAATTAAATAAAATACTTAGGCAACTCCTAAAATCACCAAACTACTCCTGGTCCATAGTTGGATTATTTCCAACATGAAACATTTTAGTTTGGAGATATTTGAGCATTTAAATATTTTATATAATTTTAAATGCCCAAATTCAAATATTTATGATTTAATTCAAAAACCCTAAGATGGCCTAGGAAAATGTGCATCACTTTTGGCAGAGGTTATGAACCAAGACAAAAATGATGGGCATTTTAGAAGGGCATTTCAGGTTCATTGAAAAACTTTTTAGTAAACCCTAGTTGGTTTCAGAGGGGACTGGGGGTTCTGTCATCCCCATTTCAGGTTTCTGGTGAAAGAATAAACATGATGCAACACTCTAATGCATGACTAGCTAGGGTGTGATAGAACAGCAGGGTATTAACTGGGCGGGCTGTGGCCCGTCTAGCCCAGGCCAGATATCCAGCTCAGATATTATTATTTTCAAGCTGAAAATGGCTAGCCCAGCTATATTTTTTTGAGGAATACCCAGGCAAGGTCAACTTGTTATTCTCCGCTCCGCTGGGCTGCAAATCTTTCCTAGGAGGGATGCATTAGGCTTAACAAGAAAATGGGCTTTAAGAAATAAAAAATGGGATGTAATTATAAAAACTCGATAGTAACTATAAAAAATGCACCAAACACGTAATTACTTTATAAAATAATATTTATGAATTTTGAAAATTTTAATTTCATTAATTGTTGCACGCGCAATGTTTCATTCATTTTTTACGTAATACAAATTTATATTGAAATTGTATTTAATCTGACTAGAAATTTTGGGATAAAAATATTTCGGATCCCATCAAAATGTGGGAAATTTTATTGAATTCTGTTTTGAACGGTTGGTTGAAATTATTAATCGTTGTCCTAGCTAGAAAATGGGCTGTACTTTTAACAAATTGTAAATGGGCTGTAGTAAATTCCATTAGAATTCAAAAATGGGTTGTACATTCTTACAAATTGCATATGGGCTATAAGTTCTCTACCACACACTTGTGGGCCTACTAAGTTGACACATATGCAAGGCTTTGTCAACTTATAGTCAACACACAGTTCTAGCAGCAGTGTCCGTTGGATGTCCATCCAACGGATGTCGTGCTTCCTCTTCAATCTCAGATATTCTAGCTTCAGCCGCCCAAAAAATGATTCCTCCCCCTGACATCTGGGACGCACCGTTTCGGAGGCTGACCTGTGGGCCTACTAAGTTGACGCATACCAAGGGCTTTGTCAACTTAGTCAATATAAATGATTCTAGCTACGGTGACCGTACAATGTCCATCCAACGGCCGTTGTGATTCTTCAACCTCTGGTCTTCTTCCTCCAGCCGCCCAAAGCAGCGCCGGTCGTGTCGCCTGCTCCTGCCTCCCGTGGCCGGCTGTGCTGCTGCGGAGGCCTCACCTCCCCCTGCCACTCCCACCGCTGGCCAGTCCCTGCGGCGACGGCATCCTCACACCGCAGCCGAACCAGTGAACCCGTGTACTCCTCTCCGCGTGGGCATCCACTGTCGCGTCTTCCCCGGCTCTGCGTCGTCCCCTTCCTAGGCCTCACCGTCGTCCACCGCCTTGGTGCTCTCGGCGCGGCGTGGTCAATGTGGTCAACGACCGACTTCCATCAGAAGAGTACTGTACGTGGAGAGGCTGACAACTGGGTCCACGACCGCAGCAAGGAAGTGCCTCCTTATTATGCGAAAAATAATTATTCCTTCACCTGACAGCAGGGACCCACCGGACGGGCCACCGTATTTCGCGAAAAAAAACATTTCCCCCTGACTGCTGGGACCCACCAACTACATCTTCGCACGCAAGGAAGTGCGTCCATATTACGGGCAAAAAAAAAATTCGCCCCCTGACTGCTGGGACCCACCCGCTACATCTTCGCACGCAAGGAAGTACATGACAGTCGGGACCCACCCAGTCGAAGCGTACGTAGCATTGTCATTCTGGTCGCGAATGTGTATGTACATACTGGTCGATTGGTCTGTTTGCAGGCTGCAGCGATGAACCGTGGCCGTGTAAGGAAGGGCACGTGTGGTATTAGAGGTGCGCACGTGTGGTAGTAGAGGCACGCATTAGAATGTACACGTACGTACAGCGGCCAGGGTGCAAGAAAGAAAATACGGCCACGTACGTACATACGGGTGGGGTCTCGAACGCCTACTCGTGCATACGTACGGCCAGGGCTCGTGCACATGGCTGGGTCAGAACGGAGAAATTGTGTCGTCGTCATGTTCATGGGGAGCCAACCGTCTAGGTCGGAACGGAATGCGTCGTCGCGTTCATCGAGAGCCAACCAGCTTGGACGGAAAAGCTGATGGAAATGAGGTCTGGCGTACCGCAGAACGGAGGAAACGTCCTTGTTCGACCAGCCACGGTCGAAACGGGAAATTTCATCAGGAAGAGTTTGGCGTACCGCAAAACAGAGGAAACAGACTTCTATTGGACCTCCTACGGTCGAAACGGGGTCCTGTTGACCGGGAGGGGTGTGGCGTACCGCAAAACGGAGGAAACGGACTTGTGTTGGAGCGCTACGGTCGAAACGGGGGTCCTGTTCATCGGGAGGGTTGTGGTGTACCGCAAAGTAGGACTCCACGGGCTACTATTCATCCACCATCGACCTCCTCCATCCTCCACGGGCTACTGTTCATCCACCATCAACCTCCTCCAGCCTCCACCTGCGAGTGTTCATCCACGGGCTCTTGTTCATCCAGCCTCCACCGTGCGCTCCTCCACGGGCTACTGTTCAACCACCCCTCCACGGGCTACTGTTCAACCACCCGTCCACGGGCTACTGTTCAACCAGCCCTCCATGGGGTCCTGTTCATCCAGCCCTCCATGGGGTCCTGTTCATCCACCGGCTCGATCGGTCGGGGTACTATTCATCCAGCGGCAACGGCCTCTACTACCAAGGGTTCATGTTCATCTAACCCCCCACCGGGAACTATTCATCCAAACCCCCTCAACAACACTCACTGTTCATCCAGGGAAGGAGGCAACAGTGTTCGATCGGCTTCAGTTAGCAGCAGTAGCTGTCGGATTTCGGGTTCCGGCAGACCCTTGAGGTTCGAACACTGGGGTGCGCACGGAGATTTCGCCTCATACCTACCTGCACCCCTCCGTCTCGCTAAGATCTAAGCTGTGGAAAGAACAACACGAATGACACAGGGTTTATACTGGTTCGGGCCACCGTTGTGGTGTAATACCCGACTCCAGTGTGTGGTGTGGTGGATTGCCTCTTGGGCTGATGATGATGAACAATACAAGGAAGAACAGCCTCGCGAGGGTCTGCTCTTTGCTGGGGCGATGAACTGCTGGGAGGAGTTCAGCCACCATTCTCTCTCTCTCTCCCTGATTCTGATTCTCTCCTCTCTCTCTCTTTCTCCATCCCCTTCCTTCTCTCTTTCTCCGTTCCCTTTGTTCTGTGGGTGGCTGGTCCTATTTATAGAGGCCCTGGTCCTCTTCCCAAATATCGAGCGGGAAGGGAGCCAACAATGGCGGGCTAATTTGAAGGGGGACAGCTAGTACCAGCTATCCTGACAAAAGTAGTCTTCGCCTGCACAAAGCTCTGGTGGTGACGCCGCCTTGGGCTCCACGATGACCTCCATCTTGCAGTCCTCCTGGTCTTGGTCTTGTTGCACCGAAATGGCAACCTTTGCCTGATGCCTCGGTACTCCGCGGCTGCGCTTGCTCCCTTTGCACCAAAGAGGAAAGGAGGACGCTGCGCGGGCTGGCACCCGCCTGGAGCCTTTGGTCGTCATGGCTTGCGTCACGGGCACCTCGTGAGGTACCCCGCCTTGATCTATCCGCCTCCTCACGAGCCAGCCTGATGAGGCCGTGCCTGAGGAAGCTCCGCGTCGTCCGCCCCGCGAGGCTTGGCCCCTCGCGAGGGTCTTGGGTCTGTGTTGGTGAAGATGGGCCGTGCTGGGCCCACCTTTGAGCCATGCCGCAGGCCGCAAGCAGGCAAGTCTGGGGACCCCCGTTCCCAGAACGCCGACGGTAGCGAAGGAATCACCAGGTTTCAGTTAATAGCAAGGGTTCGATCAATCACTCGGGTTCAGTAATGCATAGCCTGTAGTGCAATCGCCCGGGTTCAGTTAGAGCCCAACGCCTCGCACACACGCATGTACGTATGAGAGAAACGTGCATCGCTCAGCCCCCGACCACCCACCGTAACCGGGAACTCTCCGATATTTTCCTCGCCCTCGCTTGTACCACGGTTTTTTCTGTCATGGACGGCCCAAAGAATGTCTTGCAGCTGCGTCTCCGGCCAGCCCAGGATGAAAAGCCCATTTTTTGTCATGATTTTTTAGCATAGAAGAGGACCCCACCACATCTATGATGATATCAGGTTTTGTCACAATTATTGTCATAGAAGTGTCATAAGTATGACAGGAAAAAAATTCATTCGGCCCAAAATGTCGCGGATGTGTCTTTTTTTGTAGTGGTTGCTATTGCTTTCTCCATAACTTATACGTGTTCCTATGACTATGAGATCATGCAACTCCCGTATACCAGAGGAACACTTAGTGTGCTATCAAACGTCACAATGTAACTGGGTGACTATAAAGATGCTCTACAGGTGTCTCCGATGGTGTTTGTTGAGTTGGCATAGATCGAGATTAGGATTTGTCACTCCGAGTATCGAAGAGGTATCTCTGGGCCCTCTCGGTAATGCACATCACTATAAGCCTTGCAAGCAATGTGACTAATGAGTTAGTTGTGGGATGATGCATTACAGAACGAGTAAAGAGACTTGCTGGTAACGAGATTGAACTAGGTATTGAGATACCGATGATCGAATCTCGAGCGAGTAACATACCTATGACAAAGGGAACAACGTATATCGTTATGCGGTTTGACCAATAAAGATCTTCGTAGAATATGTAGGAACCAATATGAGCATCCAGGTTCCACAATTGGTTATTGACAGGAGATGTGTCTCGGTCATGTCTACATAGTTCTCGAACACATGGGGTCCGCATGCTTAACGTTCGACGATGATCGGTATTATGAGTTTATGTGTTTTGATGTACCGAACGTAGTTTGGAGTCCCGGATATGATCACGAACATGACGAGGAGTCTCGAAATGGTCGAGACATAAATATTGATATATTGGACGGCTATATTCGGACACTGGAAGTGTTCCGGGTGACTTTGGAGAAAACCGGAGTGCCGGAGGGTTACTGGACCCTCCCCCCTCGGGGGGAAACTAATGTGCCACATGGGCCTTAGTGGAGAGAGAGAGGGTCGGCCAGGGCAGGCCACGCGCCCCCTCCCCCTCTAGTCCAAATTGGACTAGGGAAGGGGTGCGGCGCCCCCCTTTCCTTCTCCCTTCTCCTCCTTCCTTTTTGTCGGATCACGGGTTCCGGCAGACCCTTGAGGTTCGAACGCTGGGGTGCGCGCGAAGGTTTTCTCCCTATCGATCCACGCCCTAGCTCTCTAAGATCTTGTGGACGAACTCAACGAACTCACAACACAGAAAGACACAAGATTTATACTGGTTCGGGCCACCGTTGTGGTGTAATACCCTACTCCAGTGTGGTGGTGGATTGCCTCTTGGGCTGATGACGAACAGTACAAGGGGAAGAACAGCCTCCTGAGGTTGAGGTGTTCTTGTGCTTGGTGAACTTGTGTGGATGAGATGATCCGGGATCTGCTCTCGATCTGTGGTGTGGTCGATCTCTCTCCTTTCTCAATGTAGTGGCTAGTTCTACTTATATAGGCCCTAGTCCTCTCCCCAAATATTGAGCGGGAAGGGAGCCAACAACGGCCAATTTGAAAGGGGAGGGCTAGTACAAGTTATCCTGACAAAAGGTGGTCTTCGCCTGCCAAAGGTTCTCGTGATGACGCCATCTTGGGCTCCATGGTGACCTCCGTCCTGCCGTCCTTCTAGTCCTGGTCTCGTTGCACCAATATGGAAACCTTTGCTTGATGCCTTGGTACTCCGCGCCTACGCTTGCCCCCTTGGCACCAAAGAGGAAACGAGGACACTGCACGCGCGGGCGCCCACCTAGTCTCGATCGTCATGGCTTATGTCACGAGGACCTCGCGAGGTTTGCCTTGCCTTGATCTCTCCACCCCTCGTGAGCCTACCTGCCGAGGCCGCTCCTGAGGAGGTCTTGCATCGTCCGCCTCGCGAGGCTTGGCCCCTCGCGAGGGTCTTGAATGTCTTGTCGATGAAGAAGGGTCGTACAGACCTGCCAACCCAGCCACGCCGCAGGCCGCAGGCAGGCAAGTCTGGGGACCCTCGTTCCCAGAACGCCTACACTTTCCCCCTCCTAGTAGGACTAGGAAAGGGGAGTCCTACTCCTACTAGGAGGAGGACTCCTCCTCTCCAGGCGCGCCATAAGGGCCAGCCGGCCTCCCCCCTTGCTCCTTTATATACGGGGGAAAGGGGGCACCCTAGAACACACAAGTTGATCATTAATCTCTTAGCCGTGTGCGGTGCCCCCTCCACCATAATCCACCTCGATCATATCAACGTAGTGCTTAGGCGAAGCCCTGCGCTGGTAGCTTCATCATCATCACGCCGTCGTGCAAACGAAGCTCTCCCTCGACACTCAACTGGATCGGGAGTTCGTGGGACATCACGAAGCCGAACGTGTGCAGATCGCGGAGGTGCCATACTTTTGGTACTAGGATCGGTCGAATCATGAAGACGTATGACTACATCAACCGCGTTGTCATAACGCATCCGCTTATGGTGTACGAGGGTACGTGGACAACATTCATCCCCCTCTCGTTACTATGCATCACCATGATAGATCTTGCATGTGCGTAGGATTTTTTTTGAAATTACTGCATTCCCCAACAGTGGCATCCGAGCCAGGTCTATGCGTAGATGTTATATCCACGAGTAGAACACAAAGGAGTTGTGTGTGTGGGTATATACATATTGCTTGCCGTCACTAGTTGATTCTTGATTCAACGGTATTGTTAGATGAAGCGGCCCAGACCGGCATTACGCGTACGCTTACATGAGACTGGTTGTACCGACGTGCTTCGCACACAGGTGGCTGGTGGGTCTCAGTTTCTCCAACTTTAGTTGAATCGGATTCAATGAACAGGGTTCTTTCTGAATATCAAAAAGCAATCACTATACCGCGTTGTGGTTTTTGATGCATAGGTAAGAACGGTTCTTGCTCAGCCCATAGCAGCCACGTAAAACTTGCAACAACAAAGTAGAGGACGTCTAACTTGTTTTTGCAGGGCATGTTGTGATGTCATATGGTCAAGACATGATGCTAAATTTTATTGTATGAGATGATCATGTTTTGTAACACAGTTATCGGCAACTGGCACGAGCCATATGGTTGTCGCTTTATTGTATGAAATGCAATCGCCATGTAATTGCTTTACTTTATCACTAAGCAGTAGTGATAGTCGTATAAGCAATAGTTTGTGAGACGACAACGATCCTTCGATGGAGATCAATGTGTCAAGCCGGTGACGATGGTGATCATGATGGTGCTTTGGAGATGGAGATCAAAGGCACAAGATGATGATGGCCATATCATATCACTTATATTGCTTGCATGTGATGTTTATCCTTTATGCATCTTAGTTTGCTTAGTTTGGTGGTAGCATTATAAGATGATCTCTCATTAAATTTCAAGGTATAAGTGGTCTCCCTAAGTATGCACCGTTTCTAGAGCTCGTCGTGCCGAGACACCACGTGATGATCGGGTGTGATAAGCTCTACGTTCACATATAACGGGTACAAGCCAGTTTTGCACATGCGGAATACTCGGGTTAAACTTGACGAGCCTCGCATATGCAGATATGGCCTGGGAACACCGAAACCGAAAGGTCGAGCGTGAATCATATAGTAGATATGATCAACATAGTGATGTTCACCATTGAAAACTACTCCATCTCACGTGATGATCGGACATGGTTTAGTTGATATGGATCACGTGATCACTTAGATGATTAGAGAGATGTCTATCTAAGTGGGAGTTCTTAAGTAATTTGATTAATTGAACTTTAATTTATCATGAACTTAGTACCTGATAGTATTTTGCATGTCTATGTTATTGTAGATAGATGGCCCGTGATGTTGTTTCGTTGAATTTTAATGCGTTCCTAGAGCAAGCTAAGTTAAAAGATGATGGTAGCAACGAGGGTTATCCTCATTGCTGCACAGAAGAATTACATCCTGGTAGCACCGCTGGGTGACAAACCTGCTGCAGGAGCAACGCCAGATGTTGTGAACACCTGGCAGAGCAAAGCTGATGACTACTCGATAGTTCAGTGTGCCATGCTTTACGGCTTAGAACCAGGACTTCAACGACGTTTTGAACATCATGGAGCATATGAGATGTTCCAGGAGTTGAAGTTAATATTTCAAGCACATGCCCGGATTGAGAGATATGAAGTCTCCAATAAGTTCTACAGCTGCAAAATGGAGGAGAATAGTTCTATCAGTGAACATATACTCAGAATGTCAGGGTACCACAACCACTTGACTCGGCTGGGAGTTAGTCTTCCTGATGATAGTGTCATTGACAGAGTTCTTCAATCACTGGCACCAAGCTACAAGAGCTTTGTGATGAACTATAATATGCAAGGGATGGATAAGACTATTCCCGAGCTCTTCGCAATGCTAAAGGTTGCGGAGGTAGAAATCAAGAAGGAGCATCAAGTGTTCATGGTCAATAAGACCACTAGTTTCAAGAAAAAGGGTAAAGGGAAGAAGGGGAACTTCAAGAAGAACAGCAAGCCAGTTGTTGCTCAAGTGAAGAAACCCAAGTCTGGACCTAAGCCTAAGGCTGAGTGCTTCTACTTCAAAGGGACTGGTCAATGGAAGCGGAACTGCCCCAAGTATTTGGCGGAGAATAAGGATGGCAAAGTGAAAGGTATATTTGATATACATGTTATTGATGTGTACCTTACTAATGCTTGGCAGTAGCGCCTGGGTATTTGATACTGGTTCCGTTGCTAATATTTGTAACTTGAAACAGGGGCTACCGATTAAGCGAAGATTGGCTAAGGACAAGGTGACGATGCGCGTGGGAAATGGTTCCAAAGTCCACATGATCGCCGTCGGCACGCTACCTCTACATCTACCTTCAAGATTAGTTTTAGACCTAAATAATTGTTATTTGGTGACAGCGTTGAGCATGAACATTATATCTGGATCTTGTTTGACACGAGACGGTTATTCATTTAAATCAGAGAATAATGGTTGTTCTATTTATATGAGTAATATCTTTTATGGTCATGCACCCTTGATGAGTGGTCTATTTTTACTAAATCTTGATAGTAGTGATACACATGTTCATAGTATAGAAGCCAAAAGATGCAGAGTTGATAATGATAGTGCAACTTATTTGTGGCACTGCCGTTTGGGTCATATTGGTGTAAAGCTCATGAAGCAAGTCCATTCTGATGGACTTGTGGAATCACTTGATTATGAATCACTTGGTACTTGTGAACCATGCCTCATGGGCAAGATGACTAAAACTCCGTTCTCCGGAACAATGGAGCGAGCAACAGAGTTATTGGAAATTATACATACTGATGTATGTGGTCCAATGAACATTGAGGCTCGTGGTGGATATAGTTATTTTCTCACCTTCATAGGTGATTTGAGCATATATGGGTATATCTACTTAACGAAACATAAGTCTGAAACATTTGAGAAGTTCAAAGAATTTCAGAGTGAAGTGGAAAATCATCGTAACAAGAAAATAAAGTTTCTACGATCTGATCGTGGAGGAGAATATTTGAGTTACGAGTTTGGTCTTCATTTGAAACAATGTGGAATAGTTTCGCAACTCACGCCACCCGGAACACCACAGCGTAATGGTGTGTCCGAGCATCGTAATCGTACTTTACTAGATATGGTGCGATCTATGATGTCTCTTACTAATTTACCGCTATTGTTTTGGGGTTATGCTTTAGAGATAGTTTCATTCACATTAAATAGGGCACCATCTATATCCATTGAGACGACACCTTATGAACTGTGGTTTGGCAAGAAACCCAAGTTGTCGTTTCTTAAAGTTTGGGGCTGCGATGCTAATGTGAAAAAGCTTCAACCTGATAAGCTCGAACCCAAATCGGAGAAATGTGTCTTCATAGGATACCCAAAGGAGACTGTTGGGTACACCTTCTATCATAGATCTGAAGGCAAGATACTCGTTGCTAAGAATGAATCCTTTCTAGAGAAGGAGTTTCTCTCGAAAGAAGTGAGTGGGAGGAAAGTATAACTTTATGAGGTAATTGTACCTGCTCCCTTATTAGAAAGTAGTTCATCACTGAATTTAGTTCCAGTGATTCCTACACCAGTAAGTGAGGAAGCTAATGATGATGATCATGAAACTTCTGATCAAGTTACTACCGAACCTCGTAGGTCAAACAGAGTGAGATCCGCACCAGAGTGGTACGGTAATCCTATTATGGAGGTCATGTTACTTGACCATGACAAACTTATGAATTATGAGGAAGCGATGATGAGCCCAGATTCTGCAAAATGGCTTGAGGCCATGAAATCTGAGATGGGATCCATGTATGAGAACAAAGTGTGGGCTTTGGTTGACTTGCCCGTTGATCGGTAGGACATAGAGAATAAATGGATCTTCAAGAAGAAGACTAACGCTCACGGTAATGTTACTATCTACAAAGCTCGACTTGTTGCAAAAGGTTTTCGACAAGTTCAAGGAGTTGACTACGATGAGACCTTCTCACCCGTAGCGATGCTTAAGTCCATCCGAATCATGTTAGCAATTGCCGCATTTTATGATTATGAAATTTGGCAAATGGATGTCAAAACGGCATTCCTTAATGGATATCTTAAAGAAGAGTTGTATATGATGCAACCAGAAGGTTTTGTCGATCTAAAGGTGCTAACAAAGTGTGCAAGCTCCAGCGATCCATTTATGGACTGGTGCAAGCCTCTCGGAGTTTCTCATATATGGAGGTGACAAAGAGCTCATCGTAAACGGTTACGTTGATGCAAGCTTTGACACTGATCTAGATGACTCTAAGTCACAAACTGGATACGTGTTTTTTATTAAATGGTGGAGCTGTCAGTTGGTGCAGTTCCAAGCAGAGCGTCGTGGCGGGATCTACATGTGAAGCGGAGTACATAGCTGCTTCGGAAGCAGCAAATGAAGGAGTCTTGATGAAGGAGTTCATATCCGATCTAGGTATCATACCTAGTGCATCGGGTCCAATGAAAACCTTTTGTGACAATACTGGTGCAATTGCCTTGGCAAAGGAATCCAGATTTCACAAGAGAACCAAGCACATCAAGAGACGCTTCAATTCCATCCGCGGTCAAGTCAAGGAGGGAGAAATAGAGATTTCCAAGATACATAAGGATTTGAATGTTGCAGACCAGCTAACTAAGCCTCTCTCATGAGCAAAAAAAGATTCTAACACCAATATGAACCAAATAAAAACTTTATTATTGCCTCTAGGGCATATTTCCTTCAGTCTCCCACTTTCACTAGAGTCAATAAGCTAGATTACATTGTAATGATTCTAACACCCATGGAGTCTTGGTGTTGATCATGTTTTGCTCGTGGAAGAGGCTTGGTTTGCGACTTAGAGTCATCCAGATCAGTGTCAAAGCTAGCATCAACGTAACCATTTACGACGAGCTCTTTGTCACCTCCATAATTGAGAAACATATCCTTAGCCCTTTTCAGGTGTTTCAGGATGTTCTTGACCGCTGTCGAGTGATCCACTCCTGGATTACTTTGGTACCTCCCTGCTAAACTTATAGCAAGGCACACATTAGGTCTGGTACACAACATTGCATACATGATAGAACCTATGGTTGAGGCATAGGGAATGACTTTCAGTTTCTCTCTATCTTCTGCAGTGGTCGGGCATTGAGTCTGACTCAACTTCACACCTTGTAACACAGGCAAGAACCCTTTCTTTGACTGATCCATTTTGAACTTCTTCAAAACTTTATCAAGGTATGTGCTTTGTGAAATTCCAATTAAGCGTCTTGATCTATCTCTATAGATCTTGTTGCCCAATATATAAGCAGCTTCACCGAGGTCTTTCATTTAAAAATTCTTATTCAAGTATCCTTTTATGCTATCCAGAAATTCTATATCATTTCCAATCAACAATATGTCATCCACATATAATATTACAAACACTATGGAGCTCCCACTCACTTACTTGTAAATACTAGCTTCTCTGAAAGTATGTATAAAACCATATGCTTTGATCACACTATCAAAGCGTATATTCCAACTCCGAGATGCTTGCACTAGTCCATAAATGGATCGTTGGAGCTTGCACACTTTGTTAGCACCTTTAGGATTGACAAAACCTTCCGGTTGCATCATATACAACTCTTCTTTAAGAAATCCATTGAAGAATGCAGCTTTGACGTCTATTTGTCAGATTTCATAATCATAAAATGCGTCAATTGCTAACATGATTCGGACAAACTTAAGCCTCGCTACTGGTGAGAAGGTCTTATCATAGTCAACTCCTTGAACTTGTCGAAAACCTTTCGCATAAAGTCAAGCTTTGTAGATAGTAACATTAGCAACAACGTCAATCTTGAAGATCCATTTATTCTCTATGGCTTGCCGATCATCAGGCAAGTCAACCAAAGTCCATACTTTGTTCTCATACTGTCGGATTTCGGGTTCCGGCAAAACCCTTGAGGTTCGAACACTAGGGTGCGCACAACGATCGCTCCCCTCTCTAGCTCGCACACTCTACGATCTCACGGCCTAGCTCGAAAGACCCAAAGAACATGAGACACAAGATTTATACTCGTTCGGGCCACAGTTGTGGTGTAATACCCTACTCCAGTGTGGTGTGTTGGATTGCCTCTTCGGCTGAGGATGAACAGTTACAAGGGAAGAACAGCCTCACGAGGTGAAGTGTTCTTGTGCTTGGTGTGCTCGTGTGGTTGAGGATCGAAATCATATGCCTCCCTATGGTGGTGGCTAGTCCTATTTATAGGGGCCCTAGTCCTCTTCCCAAATATTGAGCGGGAAGGGATCCCACAATGGCCAAATTCGAAGGGAGACAACTAGTACAACTATCCTGACAAAAGTGGTCTTCGCCTGCCAAAGGCTCTGGTGGTGACGCCGTGTTGGGCTCCACGGTGACCTCCGTCCTGTCGTCCTGCTGGTCTTGGTCTTGTTGCACCAATATGGAAACCTTTGCCTGATGCCTCGGGACTCCTCGTCTGCACTTGCACCTTTAGCACCAAAGAGGAAACAAGGACACTACGCGCGCTGGCGCCCGCCTGGTTCCAATCGTCATGGCTTGCGTCACAAGGACCTCGTGAGGTGCCCCTCGCCTTGATCTCTCCGCCCCTCGCAAGCCAGCCTGGTGAGGCCGCCCCTGAGGAGGTATTGCGTCATCTGCCTTACGAGGCTTGGCCCCTCGTGAGGGTCTTAAATGTTTGCTGGTGAAGATGGGCCTTACGGGGCCGCTGGTGGAGCCACGCTGTGGGCTGCAGGCAGGCAAGTCTGGGGACCCCCGTTCCCAGAACACCGACAGTAGCCCCCGGGCCCAAGGCGTGCTCGGGCTTGGCTTCGAGGCGAAGCCAAAGGGCAAGCACGGAGCACCGCAGGCCCCATCAGCATGTGGTCGTGGTTGGCGCGTGACGACTGATTGGACGTGTGTGTCTCTGCTTCCCTACGCAGCCTCGGCAACTGCCCGACTTGACGGATCCTTGCTACATGCAGAAAAAGGATCATTATTACCTTAGATCATGGAGGCCGGCGGTTGTCCTCCCCTTGGCTATAAATGGGAAGCTGGGGGGTGGAGCCCCCGTCACCCATCTCTTTCTTGCTCTCCCGCTTATTCTTCTTCCTTGATCCACTGCCCGCTGGTGTAGTCATGGCGCCGATACGGAGGTTCTCGGCCGCGGAGAAGGGCAAGACTCCCCTCAATGAGCCTGAGCTACTCCCGCTGAAGAAGAGGAGGTCCCATCGTCGCGAGATGGTCGTGAGGCCGGTAGTGTCGCGGCCGTGGTACGAGAGGCCACCTCCTGGGTACCCGTTGCTCTTGTACGCTCATGCCGAGGGTTCCGGAGGGAGGAGCGATGAGCGCCGCCGCCCGTGCCAGGGTCGTGGCTGCCATGTCGCGGAGGCGCACGCCGTCGCCCCAGGGGTCCACACCGCGGACTCCTCGCGTGAGTTTGTGCTGTGGGCGGTGATGCCTCCAAGCACTTGGATCTGCCTTCCGCAGTTCTTCACCGTCGAGATGCCGCCGAGGGGCCCTCTCGAGCTTTGGCTGCAGCACGCCGACTGCGATGCCCCGGCGACTAGAGCGGAGGTTGAAGCCGTCGTCTCCGGGAGGATCTTCATGACTCGAGGCTGGGGTGAGGTCGCCCGAGTCTGACGCGCGGAAGGCGCCCTCGCCATCCACTTCGAGTATGATGGCGCCTCCATGCTGTTCTTCAAGGCCTTCGACGAGGAAGGCCGCCGCTTAGAGTGCTGCCCTGAAGGGGGTCGCCAGGACGGCACAGCGGCTGGCGTCAAGCTTGCCGCTGGCCTCGCCTGCAGCTCCTCCAGCGACAGGGGTGACTCCTGGTGGTCCGGCGACTCTTCCGAGCTCGCCGAGCCTCCGGAAACGAGCGATGACAGCTACGTGCCCCCAAGCTCCCGTCGAGCCCGGAGCAAGGCCGCCGCGTCTGGCCGCCGCCGTCGTTGATCTGGATGGGGTTGGCGCCGGCCTTCCGTGGCCCACTCTTGATGATGGCGTCGGCGACATCCGGCGCGTGTAGATAGAGCTCCTAGGAATTCCCTTCCTTTTGTTCCCTACGAGGAATCGAAACGGACCCCGCGGGGGTGTGTAAAGCGTTTGTAATGCCTTTTGTTGATATTATCCTTGTTGTGAAAATTTGCGAGCACACGTCCTGCTGAGGCTCGGTCCCCCCTTTCCAATCCCGCGACGGCTTGGTGCTCTATGTTGACAGGTCCCGGTCCCCAGGCAGGCTACAGCCGTCGCTGGTATGCCAGGTTGCGATGCCGTGGTCAAGGCCAGGAGGTGAGCGGCCCGAGGTCCGGTAAGAGCTCCTGAGGCGCGATGCTCAAGAGGTCCCCTTTAGCGCACAAGCAGCTACCTGAGGAAGGGAAAGGGAGGCGATATTGCCGCGGCAGGGCAGCGAAAAGGCGAGGAACTTAGGCCGTAGTGCTGGGTTGGTCTGGGTATGAGACTTATCATTGGCATTCCGGAGCCGGTTTCTCGTGTTGCGCCATACTTGGGTGTCGGCTGCTGCCAGGTAGCTAGGTTAGGCCCATGCTGGCCTCCCCCTTCTCCATGCTCTTCTTGGTGCTCTACGTCCACAGGTCCCAGCCCTCAAGCGAGCTCAGCTGCCGTTGGTATGCCAGGTCGCGATGTCATGGTCAAGGCCAAGGGGTGAGGGCTGGAGAGCCAGTAAGAGCTCTGGAGTCGTGATGCTCAGGACCCCCCCCTTTTAACGCGCAAGCGAATTGCATGGGAGAAGAGAGAGATTCCGCGGTACCGCCCGTTGTAGTCCTCAGGAAGTTCCTGCAGGTTAGCGCAAGGAGGGGCGCAAACCGTCGTGGTGATTGATGGTCCGTCGCTGGCTTGTGGGAGGGGACTCCCTACTGCGGAGAGCCCCCAGGGCGTGTACAGCCCCGCCCTGACACGTGGCTTGCACAGCAAGGCTAGACGAGGTTTATCTCGGCACTCATGAGCCAGCGCGGGACTCATGAGGCCCTACCTCAAGGCGGGTTGCGCCTGGTCTTGGTTCTTGATGGCTGTGGCGTTCCTGCAAGATGGTTAGACAACCCACCGAGTGGATTTCCTGAGGATATCGCATGAGAAGGCCAAGCACCAATGACCCCAGGAGGTGACTGCTACCTCTTGAGCACTGCGTTGGATTTCCCCGAAGAGGAAGGGATGATGCAGCAAAGTAGCGTAAGTATTTCCCTCAGTTTTTGAGAGCCAAGGTATCAATCTAGTAGGAGGCTATGCTCGAGTCCCTCGTACCTACACAAAAACAAGCGCTTAGGGGTTGTCAATCCCTTCACGGTCACTTAGGAAAGTGAGATCTGATAGAGATGATAAATAATATTTTTGGTATTTTTGGTATAGAGATGCAAAGTAAAAAGTAAAAGAAAAGTAAAAGCAAAGCAATAATAAAGTGATGGAGATTAATATGATGAGAAAGAGACTCGGGGGCCATAGGTTTCACTAGTGGCTTCTCTCAAGAGCATAAGTATTCTACAATGGGTGAACAAATTACTGTTGAGCAATTGACAGAATTGAGCATAGTTATGAGAATATCTAGGTACGATCATGTATATAGGCATCATGTCCGAGACAAGTAGACCGAAACGATTTTGCATCTACTACTATTACTCCACTCATCGACCGCTATCGAGCATGCATCTAGAGTATTAAGTTAAAAACAGAGTAACGCCTTAAGCAAGATGACATGATGTAGAGGGATAGTTTCATGCAATATGATAAAAACCCCATCTTGTTATCCTCAATGGCAACGATACAATACGTGCCTTGCTGCCCCTTCTGTCACTGGGAAAGGACACCGCAAGATCGAACCCAAAGCTAAGCACTTCTCCCATGGCAAGAATAACCAATCTAGTAGGCCAAACCAAACTGATAATTCGAAGAGACTTGCAAAGATAACCAATCATACATAAAAGAATTCAGAGAAGATTCAAATATTATTCATAGATAGACTTGATCATAAACCCACAATTCATCAGTCCCAACAAACACACCGCAAAAAGAAGATTACATCGAATAGATCTCCACGAGAGAGGGGGAGAACATTGTATTGAGATCCAAAAAGAGAGAAGAAGCCATCTAGCTACTAGCTATGGACCCGTAGGTCTGAAGTAAACTACTCACACTTCATCGCAGGGGCCTGGATGATGATGTAGAGGCCCTCCGTGACCGATGCCCCCTTCGGCGAAGCTCCAGAACAGGCCCCAAGATGGGATCTCGTGGATACAGAAAGTTGCGGCGGTGGAATTAGGTTTTTGGCTCCGTATTTGATCGTTTGGGGGTACGTGGGTATATATAGGAGGAAGAAGTACGTCGGTGGAACAACAGGGGGCCCACGAGGGTGGGGGCGCGCCTGGGGGGTAGGGCGCGCCCCTACCTCGTGGCCTCCTGTTACGTGCCTTGACGTAGGTTCCAAGTCTCCTGAGTTGTATTCGGTGAGAAAATCACGTTCCCTAAGGTTTCATTCCGTTTGGACTCCGTTTGATATTCCTTTTCTTCAAAACCCTAAAACAGGCAAAAAACGGCAATTCTGGGTTGGGCCTCCAGTTAATAGGTTAGTCCCAAAAATAATATAAAAGTGGATAATAAAGCCCAATAATGTCCAAAACAGTAGATAATATAGCATGGAGCAATCAAAAATTATAGATACGTTGGAGACGTATAAAGCATCCCCAAACTTAATTCCTGCTCGTCCTCGAGTAGGTAAATGATAAAAACAGAATTTTTGATGCGGAGTGCTACTTGGCATAATTTCATTGTAAATCTTCTTAATTGTGGTATGAATATTCAGATTCAAAAGATTCAAGACAAAAGTTCATGTTGACATAAAAATAATAATACTTCAAGCATACTAACAAAGCAATCATGTCTTCTCAAAATAACATGGCCAAAGAAAGCTATCCCTACAAAATCATATAGTCTGTCTATGCTCTATCTTCACCACACAAAGTATTTAAATCATGCACAACCCTGATGACAAGCCAAGCAATTGTTTCATACTTTTGACATTTCCAAAACTTTTTCGATCTTCACGCAATACATGAGCGTGAGCCATGGATATAGCACTATAGGTGAATGGTGGTTGTGGAGAAGACAAAAAGGGATAAGATAGTCTCACATCAACTAGGCGTATCAACGGGCTATGGAGATTCCCATCGATAGATATCAATGTGAGTGAGTAGGGATTGCCATGCAACGGATGCACTAGAGCTATAAGTATATGAAAGCTCAACAAAAAGAAACTAAGTGGGTGTGCATCCAACTCGCTTGCTCACGAAGACCTAGGGCATTTTGAGGAAGCCCATCATTGGAATATACAAGCCACGTTCTATAATGAAAAATTCCCACTAGTATATGAAGGTGACATAATGAGAGACTCTCTATCATGAAGATCATGGTGCTACTTTGAAGCACAAGGGTGGTAAAAGGATAGTAACATTGTCCCTTCTCTCTTTTTCTCTCATTTTTTTATTTGGGCCTTTCTCCTTTTTTATGGCCTCTTTTTTTCGTCCGGAGTCTTATCCCGAATTGTGCGGGAATCATAGTCTCCATCATCATTTCCTCACTTGGGACAATGCTCTAAAAAAGATGATTATCACACTTTTATTTTTATTACACCTCAACAATTACAACTCGATACTTAGAACAAAATATGACTCTATATGAATGCCTCCAGCAGTGTACCGGGATATGAAATGAATCAAGAGTGACATGTATGAAAGAATTATGAAAGGTGGCTTTGCCACAAATACAATGTCAACTACATGATCATGCTAGCAATATGACAATGATGGAGCGTGTCATAATGAACGGAACGGTGGAAAGTTGCATGGCAATATATCTCGGAATGGCTGTGGAAATGCCATGATAGGTAGGTATGGTGGCTGTTTTGAGGCAGGTATTTGGTGGGTGTATGATACCGGCGAAAAGTGCGCGGTGTTAGAGAAGCTAGCAATGGTGGAAGGAAGGAAAGTGCGTATAATCCATGGACTCAACATTAGTCATAAAGAACTCATATACTTATTGCAAAAATCTAGAAGTTATCAAAGCAAAGTATTTACGCGCATGCTCCTAGGGGGATAGATTGGTAGGAATAGACCATCGCTCGTCCCCGACCGCCACTCCTAAGGAAGACAATCAATAAATAAATCATGCTCTGACTTCATCACATAACGGTTCACCATACGTGCATGCTACGGGAATCACAAACTTTAACACAAGAATTTCTCAAATTCACAACTACTCAACTAGCATGACTCTAATATCACCATCCTCATATCTCAAAACAATTATCAAGCATCAATTTTTTCTTAGTATTCAACGCACTCAAAAGAAAGTTTTACAAATCTTGAATACCAAGCATATTATTATTAAGAAAATTACCATGCTATTAAGACTCTCAAAATAATCTAAGTGAAGTATGAGAGATCACTAGTTTCTATAAAACAAATCCACCACCGTGCTCTAAAAGATATAAGTGAAGCACTAGAGCAAAATTATATAACTCAAAAGATATAAGTGAAGCACTAGAGTAAAACTATAGAGCTCAAAAGATATAAGTGAAGCACATATAGTATTCTATCAAATTCCAAATTATGTATGGATCTCTCAAAAGGTGTGTCCAGCAAGGATGATTGTGGTAGACTAACAAGCAAAGACTCAAATCATAAAATACGCTCCAAGCAAAACACATATCATGTGGTGAATAAAAATATAGCTCCAAGTAAAGTTACCGATAGAAGTAGACGAAAGAGGGGATGCCTTCCGGGGAATCCCCAAGCTTTGGGTTTTAGGTGTCCTTAGATTATCTTGGGGGTGCCATGGGCATCCCAAAGCTTAGGCTCTTGCCACTCCTTGTTCCATAATCCATCAAATCTTTACCCAAAACTTGAAAACTTCACAACACAAAACTTAAAGTAGAAAATCTCGTGAGCTCCGTTAGCGAAAGAAAACAAAAGACCACTTCAAGGTACTGTAATGAACTCATTTTTTATTTATATGGGTGTTATACCTACTGTATTCCAACTTCTCTATGGATTATAAACTATTTTACTAGCCATACATTCATCAAAATAAGCAAACAACACACGCAAAACAGAATCTGTCAAAAACAGAACAGTCTGTAGTAATCTGAAGCTAGCGCAAGATCCGGAACCCCAAAAATTCTAAAATAAATTGCTGGACGTGAGTAATTTATATATTAATAATCTTAAAAAATAATTAACTAAATAGCACTTCCAAATAAAAATGAGAGCAGTTCTCGTGAATGCTAAAGTTTCTGTTTTTTACAGCAAGTTCAACAAGACTTTCCCCAAGTCTTCCCAACGGTTCTACTTGGCACAAACACTAATTAAACACAAAAAACACAACCAAAACAGATGCTAAATAATTTATTTATTACTAAACAGGAGCAAAAAGCAAGGAATAACAATAAAATTGGGTTGCCTCCCAACAAGCGCTGTCGTTTAACGCCCCTAGCTAGGCATAACAAGCAAGAATAGATCTAGGTATTGCCATCTTTGGTAGGCAATCCATAAGTGGCTCTCATGATAGATTCATATGGTAATTTTATTTTCTTTCTAGGGAAGTGTTCCATGCCCTTTTTTAATGGAAATTGAAATCTAATATTCCCTTCCTTCATATGAATAATTGCACCAACCGTTCTAAGGAAAGGTCTACCAAGAATAATAGGGCAAGAAGGATTGCAATCTATATCAAGAACGATAAAATCTACGGGCACATAATTCCTATTTGCAAAAATAAGAACATCATTAATTCTTCCCATAGTTTTCTTAATAGTGGAATCCGCAAGATGCAAGTTTAGAGAGCAATCATCAAAATCACGGAAATCCAGTAAATCACACAAAGTTTTGGGAATGGTAGAGACACTAGCACCCAAATCACACAAAGCATAAAACTCATAATTTTTAATTTTAATTTTAATAGTTGGTTCCCACTCATCATAAAGTTTTCTAGGGATAGAAACTTCCAATTCAAGTTTTTCTTCATAAGATTGCATCAAGGCATCAACGATATGTTTAGTAAACGCTTTATTTTGACTATAAGCGTGAGGAGATTTTAGCACGGATTGCAACAAGGAAATACAATCAATCAAAGAGCAGTTTTCATAGTTAAATTCCTTGAAATCCATAATAGTGGGTTTAGCAACATCTAGGGTTTTAATTTCTTCAATCCCACTTTTATCAAATACCACTTTTACATCTTCATCATTATTTTCATAGGAACTACAAGAACACGCTTTAATAAAGGCATCTTTCTTAGCACGCATCCTAGCGATTCTTTCTTTGCACCCGTCAATGGAAATTCTCATGTCTTTGAGAGACTCATTGATATCATGCTTAGGTGGAATAGATCTAAGTTTCAAAGAATCAACATCAAGAGCAATTCTATCAACGTTCCTAGCCAAATCATCAATCTTAAGCAATTTTTCTTCAATCATAGCATTAAAATTCTTTTGCGAAGAAGTAAATTATTTAATATTAGATTCAAAATCAGAGGGCATCTTATTATAATTTACATAAGAATTGTTGTAGGAATTACCATAATTATTAGAGGGGTTACTAGGATAAGGCCTAGGGTTGAAATTTCCTCTATACGCGTTGTTAACAAAATTGTTCCTACCAACAAAATTCACATCCATCGATTCATTATTATTCTCAATCAAAGTAGACAAGGGCACATCATTAGGATCAGAAGAAACACTCTTATTAGCAAATAATTTCATAAGTTCGTCCATCCTTCCACTCAAAACATTAATTTCTTCTATCGCATGCACCTTTTTCGTAGATCTTTCAGTATGCCATTGAGAATAATTAACCATAATATTATCTAGGAGTTTAGTAGCTTCTCCTAAAGTGATTTCCATAAAAGTGCCTCCTGCGGCCGAATCTAAAAGATTTCTAGAAGCAAAATTCAATCCGGCATAAAAATTCTGAACAATCATCCACAAATTTAAACCATGAGTAGGGCAATTATGTATCATTAATTTCATTCTCTCCCTAGCTTGTGCAACATGTTCATGATCAAGTTATTTAAAATTTATAATATCGTTTCTAAGAGAGATGATCTTAGTGGGAGGAAAATACTTAGAGATAAAAGCATCTTTGCACTTGTTCCAAGAATCAATACTATTTTTAGGCAAAGACGAAAACCAAGCTTTAGCACGATCTCTAAGAGAAAAAGGAAATAGCTTCAATTTAACAATATCATTATCGACATCTTTCTTCTTTTGCATGTCACACAAATCAACGAAGCTATTAAGATGGGTAGCGGCATCTTCACTAGGAAGGTCGGAGAACGGATCTTTCATGACAGGATTCAACAAGGCAGTATTAATTTCACAAGATTCAGCATCGGTAAGAGGAGCAATGGGAGTGCTAAGGAAATCATTATTATTGGCATTGGTGAAGTCACACAATTTAGTATTATTTTGAGCCATCACGACAAACAAGTAATCCAACACACGAGCAAACAAAAGGCAAATAGAGAAAGAGAGCGAGGATAGATAGAGAGAGAGAGGGCAAATAAAATGGCAAGGGTGAATTGGGGGGAGAGGAAAACGAGAGGCAAATGGCAAATAATGTAATGCGGGAGATAGGGATTGTGATGGGTACCTGGTATGTTGACTTTTGCGTAGATTCCCCGTCAACGGCGCCAGAAATTCTTCTTGCTACCTCTTGAGCACTTCGTTGGATTTCCCCGAAGAGGAAGGGATGATGCAGCAAAGTAGCGTATGTATTTCCCTTAGTTTTTGAGAACCAAGGTATCAATCCAGTAGGAGGCTACGCTCGAGTCCCTCGTACCTACACAAAAACAATAGATCAACGCAACCAACGCGCTTAGGGGTTGTGAATCCCTTCACAGTCACTTATGAAAGTGAGATCTGATAGAGATGATAAATAATATTTTGGGTATAGAGATGGAATGTAAAAAGTAAAAGCAAAGCAATAATAAAGTGATGGAGATTAATATGATGAGAAAGAGACCCGGGGGCCATAGGTTTCACTAGTGGCTTCTCTCAAGAGCATAAGTATTCTATGGTGGGTGAACAAATAACTGTTGAGCAATTGACAGAATTGAGCATAGTTATGAGAATATCTAGGTATGATCATGTATATAGGCATCACGTCCGAGACAAGTAGACCGAAACGATTCTACATCTACTACTATTACTCCACTCATCGACCGCTATCCAACATGCATCTAGAGTATTAAGTTAAAAACAGAGTAACGCCTTAAGCAAGATGACATGATGTAGAGGGATAGTTTCATGCAATATGATAAAAACACCATCTTGTTATCCTCAATGGCAATGATACAATACGTGCCTTGTTGCCCCTTCTGTCACTGGGAAAGGACAGCACAAGATCGAACCCAAAGCTAAGCACTTCTCCCATGGCAAGAACAACCAATCTAGTAGGCCAAACCAAACTGATAATTCGAAGAGACTTGCAAAGATAACGAATCATACATAAAAGAGTTCAGAGAAGATTCAAATATTATTCATAGATAGACTTGATCATAAACCCACAATTCATCGGTCTCAACAAACACACCGCAAAAACAAGATTACATCAAATAGATCTCCACGAGAGAGGGGGAGAACATTGTATTGAGATCCAAAAAGAGAGAAGAAGCCATCTAGCTACTAGCTATGGACCCATAGGTCTGAAGTAAACTACTCACAATTCGTCGGAGGGGCTTGGATGATGATGTAGAAGCCCTCCGTGATCGATGCCCCCTCCGGCGGAGCTCCGGAACAGGCCCCAAGATGGGATCTCGTGGATATAGAAAGTTGCGGCGGTGGAATTAGGTTTTTGGCTCCGTATTTGGTCGTTTGGGGGTACGTGGGTATATATAGGAGGAAGAAGTACGTCGGTGGAACAATAGGGGGCCCACGAGGGTGGGGGCGCGCCTGGGGGGTAGGGCTCGCCCCCTACCTCCTGGCCTCCTGTTACGTGCCTTGACGTAGGGTCCAAGTCTCCTGAGTTGTATTCGGTGAGAAAATCACGTTCCTGAAGGTTTCATTCCGTTTGGACTGCGTTTGATATTCGTTTTCTTCGAAACCCTAAAACAGGCAAAAAACAGCAATTCTAGGCTGGGCCTCCAGTTAATAGGTTAGTCCCAAAAATAATTTAAAAGTGGATAATAAAGCCCAATAATGTCCAAAACAGTAGATAATATAGCATGGAGAAATCAAAAATTATAGATACGTTGGAGACGTATTAGTGACGTGAACGGGGTCGGCTCACCAGACAGAGTTCAACCGTTGGATTTATCAACGCTGCAGGGACGGGCCCGAGCATAGACGCTGTGCCTAGCCTTCTTATGCGAAGGATCCTAAAGAAAGACAATCGGCGCATGACTCCCATGGTGGGTGACAATCAAGCAGGTGATAATCATAGATAGATTGTGCATGAAAAGCAACTGGCTGAGGTAGATGTGAGAATGATACATGCCACTGGGTTGGACCCGAGCGGCCTGGGGTTGATGCAGCCCAAGGGGCGCTCCCAGCAGAGTGAACTGAAGGTGCAAGCAGATACATGCCACGGGGATGGACCCACGCGGCCTAGGGATGATGCAGCCCAGGGGGTGCTCCTAGCTGAATGAACTTGGAAAGATGTCACCTGGTTTGGTTGCCGAAGGAGTGTCGGGGTAGCTAAAGACACGTAGCGAAGAAGCTGCTCCTCACGAGCCACTGAGACCCTAAGCCTCAGGAGGCTCTGGAGGCTCACGTGGCCTCCGAAGGACCGTCTCCATCTCTGCCAGGACCACTTGGTGCCTGGCCTCCTGACCTGCCAGGACGCTGCGCAGATTGCGCTGGAAGGCGGCCGCCACACTCGGCAGGCCGAACGGCATGTGAACGTAGCTGTGAGGCCGGCCCTCACACCGGCCAACACGTCAAGGCCAGAAGCGCTCTTGAGATGCGGCCCTGTTGAGCCATGGGATGTCGATGCAGACGCGCAGCTCACCACTCTCGCTTGGGTGGGGAGCAACGCCAGGTGGGCAACGATCGTCGCGTATTGCTCTTGCTTCCTGAAGCTCCTCAGACGCCATGGTGATGAAATCTTGAGCGCCGGGCGCTCCTCGCTCGGTGTCCTCCTGAGGGAAACGTGTCGCGAAGCACACCTCCACATGGTGCCCGAGCGCCTCCCTCGTGGTGTTGGCCAGGTCCGAGGCCCTCCAATTGAGAGCCCCCGAGCCCTGCCCGAGGAGGGTGCCAGGCGCGCCTCCCTACGTGAGGGAAGGAGGCGCCCCAGGAGCTAGCGCGGATCCTGAAGTGGTGTTACTGGAGGCGCCACTCCCCTAAGGCCTAGGGCGGAGCAACTGCTTCTTCTTCTTTGGGTTGGCCTCAGGAGGGTGCTGCACACCCGCGCTATCAGGGTCCTCGATTGATGCAGCTTGGAAGGCGCGCTCGAGGGAGCACACCGAGTCTCTTTCTTCACAGGGGACCGTGATGATTCCGCCGCTTCCCGGCATCTTGAGGACGTTGTAGCCATGGTGGGTGACTGCCATGAATTTGGCTAGTGCTGGGTACCCGAGGATGGCATTGTACGGCAGACGGATGTGGGCGACATCGAAGTCGATGAGCTCGGTGTGGTAGTTGTCGCGCTGACCGAAGGTGACAGGGAGGCGAACTTGCCCTATCGGGGTGGTGGAGCCGTCTGTCACTCCTGAGAAAGGCTTGGTGGGCTGGAGTTGGTCGTATGGCACTTGAAGGCTGTCGAACGTTTCGACGGACAGGACATTGAGTCCTGCACTACCGTCGATGAGGGTCTTGGTGACTTGGACATTGCTGATGACGGGTGAGCAGAGCATCGGGAGGATGCCAACGGTTGCCGCGCATTTGAGATGGTCCGCCGAGCTAAAGGTGATGGCATACTTGGACCACCTGAGCGGGCGAGTAGCCTCGAGCTTGGGGAGGGTTGCATTCACTTCACGGGAGAACTGCTTGGGGATGCGCTTGGAGGCTGGGGCCTGAGCGCCACCCTAGATGCAAGTGATGGCGCACGGTTCCTGGAAGCCCCCAACCCCTTCGTCCTGTTGATGGTCGTCGTTTCTTCTTGGCGGCGGCGGCGGAGGGAGACCAGGGTTGCCCTGAGGACGATCCTCACGAGGCTGGTCCCTCCACGCGCCCTCACGAGGATGGTCGTGCCAACGATCCTCGCGAGGCTGGTCGTGCCACTCCTGGCGAGGCCCACGGGCATCCCAACATCCTCCACATCGTCCACCTCCTTGGCCGTAGCCCCGGTCGTTGTGCTCGGGGCGTCGACCGAAGCGTCCATCTCTAATGGCCCTGAGCTCTTGACAATCATTGGTGTTGTGCATGTGCATGTTGTGGAAGGCGTAGAACGTACGGCTTCCCTTGGACTACTCGGGAAGATCTCGGTCGTGCTTGGTGTCCGGTTCTGCCACGAGCACGGCCACACCTTTGCGCTTCACGTTCTTGACCTTGGCTTTCTTCTCCTCTGGATCTGCAGCGGGGAGCTCGAGGAGGGAGAGACGCCCCTCCTCAACCCTTGCACACTTGGTTTCTATGTTGAACAGCTCCAAGGTCGTGCACAACTCCTCATGGATGGCGAGCTCCTCCTTCATCTTGACGTTGCGGACGCCATCGGAAAATGCTGAGATGATGGCCTCGTCTGTCACATTGGGGATCTTGATACGCGCGATGTTGAAGCGCTGGATGTATTTCTGCAGGGTTTCTCCGGGTTGTTGCTTGATGCGGCGTAGGTCACCCGCGACCGGGGGGCTGTCGTGTGTGCCCTGGAAGTTGGCGATGAAGTGGCTGCGCATCTATCCCAGGAGGAAATCAAGCCTGGGGTAGGTTTAGGAAACATGAGCGGGCGCCGTCCTTGAGAGCCATGGGAAACCAGTTCGCCATGACCTTTTCATCACTGTTCGCCGCCTCGATGCTCAGCTCGTATAGCTACAGAAACCCCACAGGGTTGTGGGTGTCGTCGTAGCGAGGAGGCAGATCCGGCTTGAACTTGCCCGGCCAGACGACGCTACGCAGCTCAGGAGTGAAGGCACGGCAGCCCGCCGTGGCCACCGGGGCACGTCGTGGAGGTGGGCTTGACCTTGGCATCCCTATGCCGCCACAGCAAGTGGCACATGGCCCTGCCGCAGCAAGCGATCCTGACGTGGTGGTGCTGGAAGTGGTGGAGCATCTTCTTGCGGACGGGGAACCTCCTGGCAACTCTTTTTTTCATGCGCGGGCACGCGGTGTGGCGGATCATGCCGCTGGGCCGCACATCTTGGAGCGAGGACGACATCTTGACGCGGGGGAGGCTGAGGCGCTCCATGAGCCGTGTGCCTTAGTGCGAGGGCGCCATCTTGGTGCTGAGGGGACGGAGGCGCTCCGTGAGCCACATCACCCGCAGCCAGGGGCGGGCAAGGCAGCAAGAGGGATGGTGCAAGAGAGCCCCCCGCGGCGATGACGAGCTCGGCGATGCGGTCCAACCAGTCCTCGTAGAGGTCGTCGACCGGGCGGTAGCGCAGGAGCTCGCGTGCCATGAGAAGCGCGGCCTGTGCGTCCATGGGGGCGCGGCGAGCGTAGGACGATGAGACGGCCGGAGTCAGCGACGGGGTGGCGGTGCGACCGTCTCGCCGCACAGAGGGGTGCAGTGAGGAGGCTTGCTGCTCGTTTGCCGCCGGGCCGGTGGCGGCGTTGGCGGCGGGTGACGGAGAACGACAGGGAGGTCCACCGACAGGGGCTATCTGAGCGACACGGGTGGCGAGAGCAGCCCGACGCTCAGCGCGGGCCCAGCAAGCGTCGGCCATGAGCTGGGCGGAGTGGTGAAACGCGGATCGACAAAGAGGAAAGCTTCGGGGCACCCCTACCTGGCACGCCAAATGTAGAATTTCGGGTTCCGGCAAAACCCTTGAGGTTCGAACACTGTGGTGTGCACAAAGATCTCTCCCACTCTCTAGCTTGCACACTCTACGATCTCACAGCATAGCTCGACCGACCCAAAGAACATGAGACACAAGATTTATACTAGTTTGGGCCACCGTTGTGGTGTAATACCCTACTCCAGTGTGGTATGGTGGATTGCCTCTTGGGCTGGGGATGAACAGTTACAACGGAAGAACAGCCTCGCGAGGTGAGGTGTTCTTGTGCTTGGTGTGCTCGTGTGGTTGAGGATCAGAATCAGATGCCTCCCTATGGTGGTGGCTAGTCCTATTTATAGAGGCCCTGGTCCTCTTCCCAAATATTGAGCGGGAAGGGATCCCACAACGGCCAAATTCGAAGGGAGACAACTAGTACAAGCTATCCTGACAAAAGTGGTCTTCGCCTGCCAAAGGCTCTGGTGGTGATGACGTCTTGGGATCCACGGTCACCTTCGTCCTGCTGGTCTTGGTCTTGTTGCACCGATATGGAAACCTTTGCCTGATGCCTCGGGACTCCTCGTCTATGCTTGCCCCTTTAGCACCAAAGAGGAAACGAGGACACTGCGTGGGCTGGCGCCCGCCTGGCGCATGTCTGGTTCCAGTCGTCATGGCTTGCGTCACAGGGACCTCGTGAGGTGCCCCTCACCTTGATCTCTCCACCCCTCGCGAGCCAGCCTAATGAGGCCGCCCCTGAGGAGGTCTTGCACCGTCCGCCTCACGAGGCTTGGCCCCTCGCGAGGGTCTTGAATGTTTGCTGGTGAAGATGGGTTGTACGGGGCCGCTGGTGGAGCCACGCTGTGGGCCGCAGGTAAGCAAGGCTGGGGACCCCTGTTCCCAGAACACCGACACATACATGGATCCCATCACAGATTTCATGGCCTCAAGCCATTTCGCGGAATCTGGGCTCGTCATTGCTTCCTGATGGTTCGTAGGTTCATCATGGTCTAGTAACATGACTTCCAGAACAGGATTACCGTACCACTCAGGTGCGAAACGTACTCTGGTTGACCTACGAGGTTCGGTAGTAACTTGATCTGAAGTTTCATGATCATCATCATTAGCTTCCTCGCTAATTGGTGTAGGCATCACAGGAACAGTTTTCTATGATGAACTACTTTCCAATTCAAGAGAAGGTACAATTACCTCATCAAGTTCTACTTTCCTCCCACTCACTTCTTTCGAGAGAAACTCCTCTAGAAAGGATCCATTCTTAGCAATAAATATCTTTCCTTCGGATTTGTGATAGAAGGTGTACCCAACAATTTCTTTTGTGAGTCCTATGAAGACGCACTTCTCCGATTTGGGTTCGAGCTTATCAGACTGAAGCTTTTTCACGTAAGCATCGCAACCCCAAACTTTAAGAAACAACAGCTTAGGTTTCTTGCCAAACCACAGTTCATACGGTGTCATCTCAACGGATTAAGATGGTGCCCTATTTAATGTGAATGCAGCTGTCTCTAATGCATAACCCCAAAACGATAGTGGTAAATCGGTAAGAGACATCATAGATCGCACCATATCTAATAAAGTACGGTTACGACGTTCGGACACACCATTACACTATGGTGTTCCAAGTGGCGTGAGTTGCGAAACTATTCCACATTGTTTTAAATGAGGACCAAACTCATAACTCAAATATTCGCCTCCGCGATCTCATCGTAGAAACTTTATTTTCTTGTTACGATGATTTTCCACTTCATTCTGAAATTCTTTGAACTTTTCAAATGTTTCAAACTTGTGTTTCATTGAAGACCAAACTCGTAACTCAAATATTTTACTTCTACGATCATATCGTAGAAACTTTTATTTTTGTTACGATGATTCTCCACTTCACTCTGAAATTCTTTGAACTTTTCAAATGTTTCAGACTTGTGTTTCATCAAGTAGATATACTCATATCTGCTCAAATCATCTGTGAAGGTTAGAAAATAACGATACCCGCCGCGAGCCTCAACACTCATCGGACCGCATACATCGGTATGTATTATTTCCAATAAGTCAGTTGCTCGCTCCATTGTTCTGGAGAATGGAGTCTTAGTCATCTTGCCCATGAGGCATGATTCACAAGCATCAAATGATTCCAAAAGTCCATCTGCATGGAGTTTCTTCATGCGCTTTACACCAATATGACCTAAACGATAGTGCCACAAATATGTGGCACTATCATTATGAACTTTGCATATTTTGACATCAATATTATGAATATGTGTATCACCACGGTCGAGATTCAACAAAAATAGACCACTCACCAAGGGTGCATGACCATAAAAGATATTACTCGTATAAAGCCTTAATTTCTGCACCTATTATTCAACCACGCGATTGGAACTTGCCTTTTGAAATTATGTGTGATGCTAGTGATTATGTTGTTGGTGTTGTTCTAGGACAAAGAGTTGATAAGAAACTGAATGTTATTCATTATGCTAGTAAAACTCTAGACAGTGCTCAACGAAACTATGCTACTACTGAAAAAGAATTCTTAGCAGTGGTGTTTGCTTGTGATAAATTTAGATCGTACATTGTTGATTCAAAAGTAATTGTTCACACTAATCATTCTGCCATAAAATATCTTATGGAAAAGAAAGATGCTAAACCTAGACTTATTCGATGGGTTCTCTTGCTACAAGAATTTGATTTACATATCACTGATAGAAAAGGAGCCGAGAACACATAAAAGAGTCCTTCTGGAACACTTCCAGAACATTATATCTCGCGCTCCAGGCTGTGCTCCAACGCCTTGAGCGCCAGCGCCTCCTCATGTGCTCGGACCCCTACCACGTAGGTGAGGGTCCCGACTGGCTGTGCTGCAAGGGCAGCTCTGCGCGCCTGGACCTGCCATTCAAGGATGGCGTTTGAGGCTTGGAGCTCCCTCTCACGCTCCTCGGCCACCTCATGACACTGGTCCATGGCCCGGGCCTCCTCCAGGTCATGGGCACAAGCCTCCTGAGAAGTTGCAAGAGATACATCGGCCTCCGCATGGGCGCGCTTCAGTCGATGCCATTCACACGCTAGGTTGAGGCCTTCCGCCTCGAGGCATGAGTCAACATCGGCAAGCTCTGCCCCGAGCTGGCCTAGCGCGCTCATCACTTCCTGGAGAAGGCCATGGAGGACGACGATGCGCCCGCGTGCGAGCTCCAGCGCTCGGCCAGGCCTTTCCTCCACGTCCTAGTCCGCCGAAGGAGCGCGGGATGACTCACCTGTCTCCGGCAGGGGGCCGGTGGCCGGAGCCCCTCCGGCCGCTCCCCAGACCTTGGACGGGGCGCGGCGTGGCCCGATCCTGCCGCTCGAAGACGAAGCCATCACGTGGGTCGCCCAACCACCAGCAAGAACCAATGGAGGGACCCCCGCCACAGCCTCCGGGCCCCAGAATTTACTCCGGGAGTGGGACGCCGGGAGTGCGGGCCCTCGGTCTTCCAGCAGTGGCCTCCACTCATGGACTGGCACAGCCTCGTGCGCGGTTGTCCGGCTCAGGGGGTCAGGGGTTGCGGCCCGGATGGAAGCCCCCAGAGGTTGCGCTCCGGGCAGGCTCACCGTTGCAATAGAAGGGACCCTGAAGGGCCAGAGGGGAACGCAATATGCAAGAATCCAGAGGGACAAGGTACTCAGTCATCTACAGCTATCCACTTCCTCTGTTTAAGGGCCTATGGGGCATCGCCACGGCAGCTCCCAAACCCCTTCCTCTTGCGGGATACCCCGACGTTCAGAAGGGGTACGCTGAAGGACGGCACGCTGCCGCTCGTGGCGGGGGCGGCAGTCGCAGCCACGGACGGGGCTCCCCCCATGCTGTCTGCAGGGCCGTGGACAGCCACCCGAGGAGCACTGGTGACGTGTGCCCTCCAGAAGCCGCCTCAGGGGCACTTGGTGGCGCCTGCCCTCCAGCGGCCGCCTCAGGGGCACTTGGTGGCGCCTGCCCTCCATCGTCCACCTCAAGGGCACTCGGCGGCGCTCCCCCCTCCCCCCACGACCACCTCAGGGGCGCGCGCCACTGGGCGAACAAGCATGGGAGCCACCAAGACGGGGTTCTTGCGAGGCCCCTCATGGCCCCCAGGGAGCAGCCCCCACTCATCGAAGGGCGGCATCTTCTCAACGAAGGCCCCCATGTTTGAGCAGTTGTACAAGAGGCACCCCTCGGCAGGGAGCGCAGCAGGCGCTGGGTCATGATAACCCACAAGTATAGGGGATCACAACAGTTTTCGAGGGTAGAGTATTCAACCCAAATTTATTGATTCGACACAAGGGGAGCCAAAGAATATTCTCGAGTATTACCAGCTGAGTTGTCAATTCAACCACACCTGAAAGACTTAATATCTGTAGCAAAGTATTAGTAGCAAAGTAGTATGGAAGTAACGGTACCAATGGCAAAAGTAACAGTAGTAGTTTTGTAGCAATCGGAACAATGGCAATGGAAAAGTAATGAAGCAACGATCAATATGTGAAAAGCTCATAGGCAATGGATCAATGATGGATAATTATGTCGGATGGCATTCATCATGCAATGGTTATAACATATGGTGACATAGGACTAGCTCCAGTTCATCAATACAATGTAGGCATGTATTCCAAATATAGTCATACGTGCTTATGGAAAAGAACTTGCATGACATCTTTTGTCCTACCCTCCCGTGGCAACGGGGTCCTATTGGAAACTAAGCGATATTGAGGCCTCCTTTTAATAGAGTACCGGACCAAAGCATTGGCACTTAGTGAATACATGTACTCTGATACGTCTCCAACGTATCTATAATTTTTGATTGCTCCATGCTATATTATCTACTGTTTGGACATTATTGGGCTTTATTATCCACTTTTATATTATTATTGGGACTAACCTATTAACCGGAGGCCCAGCCCATAATTGATATTTTTTGCCTGTTTTAGGGTTTCGGAGAAAAGGAATATCGAACAGAGTCCAAACGGAATGAAACCTTCGGAAGAGTGATTTCCTCATTAGATAAGATCCAGGAGACTAGAGCCCTCCATCAAGAAAGCCACGAGGTGGTCACGAGGGTGGAGGCCCCCCTAGGGTGCGCCCCCTGCCTCGTGGGCCCCTCGAAGCTCCACCGACGTACTTCTTCCTCCTATATATATCCACATACCCCCAAACGATCAGAGACGGAGCCAAAAACCTAATTCCACCGCCGCAACTTTCTGTATCCATGAGATCCCATCTTGGGGCCTGTTGCGGAGCTCCGCCGGAGGGGGCATCGATCACGGAGGGCTTCTACATCATCATCCAAGCCCCTCCGATGAAGTGTGAGTAGTTTACTTCAGACCTACGGGTCCATAGTTAGTAGCTAGATGGCTTCTTCTCTCTTTTTGGATCTCAATACAATGTTCTCCCCCTCTCTCGTGGAGATCTATTCGATGTAATCTTCTTTTTGTGGTGTGTTCGTTGAGATCGATGAATTGTGGGTTTATGATCAAGTCTATCTATGAATAATATTTGAATCTTCTCTGAATTCTTTTATGTATGATTGGTTATCTTTGCAAGTCTCTTCGAATTATCAGTTTGGTTTGGTCTACTAGATTGGTTGTTCTTTCCATGGGAGAAGTGCTTAGCTTTGGGTTCGATCTTGCGGTGTCCTTTCCCAGTGACAAAAGGGGCAGCAAGGCACGTATTGTATTGTTGCCATCGAGGATAACAAGATGGTTTTTTTTATCATATTGCATGAAACTATCCATCTACATCATGTCATCTTGCTTAAGGCGTTACTCTGTTTTTAACTTAATACTCTAGATGCATGCTGGATAGCGGGCGATGAGTGGAGTAATAGTAGTAGATGCAGGCAGGGTCGTTCTACTTGTCTCGGACGTGATGCCTATATACATGATCATACCTAGATATTCTCATAACTATGCTCAATTCTGTCAATTGCTCAACAGTAATTTGTTCACCCACTGTAGAATACTTATGCTCTTGAGAGAAGCCACTAGTGAAACCTATGGCCCCCGGGTCTCTTTCTCATCATATCAATCTCCATCACTTTATTATTATTTTGCTTTTAATTTTCCTTTTTACTTTTCACTTTGCATCTCTATACCAAAAATACCAAAAATATTATTTATCATCTCTATCAGATCTCACTTTCGTAAGTGACCATGAAGGGATTGACAACCCCTAAGCGTGTTGGTTGCGTTGAGCTATTGTTTTTGTGTAGGTACAAGGGACTCGCGCATAGCCTCCTACTAGATTGATACCTTGGTTCTCAAAAACTGAGGGAAATACTTACGCTACTTTGCTGCATCATCCTCTCCTCTTCGGGGAAATCCAACGCAGTGATCAAGAGGTAGCAAGAAGAATTTCTGGCGCCGTTGCCTGGGAGTCTGCGCAAAAGTCAACATACCAAGTACCCATCACAATCCCTATCTCCCGCATTGCACTATTTGCCATTTGCCTCTCGTTTTCCTCTCCCCCACTTCACCCTTGTCATTTTATTCGCCCTCTCTCTCTATCCTCCCTCTCTATTTGCCTCCTTTTGCCCGTTTGCTTTTGTTTGCTCGTGTGTTAGTTTGCTAGCTTATCGTTATGTCAAGTCCTTTACCTTCTGCCTCTATGTCTGAAATTGGGGAAATTATTCTCGATATGGACAATAATAATATCATGAAAAATTCTGATGCTCCTGCTAAAGAACCTACCATCTTTCATACAAAAAAAATTCCGTGTTGGTAGTGGTAATATTATTGGAAAAGGAGTTATTCAAGATTTATTTACTTGTGTCGGTGCTTTACCTTCTATGGGTAGTTCTATCCTTCACAGAACTAGTAGTCTTGCGGACGCTATTGCCATGCTTGTATTTGAACTTGAAAGACAATTCATGCACATGCATCCTTCCATACAAAGGATTTTTCTAGAATTTTCTAATATTGAGCATTCTTCTGTTAAGCGTGCCACTACTATCTTTCTGCCTCATGAGTTTAGATTCATAATAAAAGAAGCCAAAGAAATCTTTGCGTATTATAGGGTGGACGCTTGCCGTCCTCCCATAGAGGCTATCCTCTTTGATCAAGAAGAAATAATGCGTTTTCAATCTCTAGACTATGTTGCTTTCAATGAAAATCTTAGAAAAAGGGTTCCTACCAATGTTTTAGTTGATAGAATTTCTGAACTTAATGATGATTTGGCTATTCGAAATAATGAACTAGGATATTCTCTTGAATATAGGCTCACAAAGTTCTGTCAAAAGAATGCTTATAATGATGAATTGGTTGTGCATTATGAAGGACCAAAGGAGGAACCTATACCTCCCAAGGTTGATCTTGGGGACTTTTGTCCCGTTAAATTTAGCCCTTTTGATTACTTTTGCTTGCCTCAAAGAAAACTTGCTGCCGAACGTAGAGAATATGAAATGAGTTTTAATAATTTATCTTACTATTATGGCAATACCTAGATCTATTCTTGCTTGTTATGCCTAGCTAGGGGCGTTAAACGATAGCGCTTGTTGGGAGGCAACCCAATTTTATTTTTATTCTTTGCTTTTTGCTCCTGTTTAGTAATAAATAATTTATCTAGCCTCTGTTTTGGTTGTGTTTTCTTGTGTTTAATTAGTGTTTGTGCCAAGTAGAACCGTTGGGAAGACTTGGGGAAAGTCTTGTTGAACTTGCTGTAAAAAACAGAAACTTTAGTGCTCACGAGAACTGCTGTCATTTTTATTTGGAGAGTGCTATTTAGTTAATTATTTTTTCAGATGATTAATAGATAAATTCCTCACGTCCAGAAATTTATTTTAGAATTTTTGGGGTTCCAGATCTTGTGCTAGCTATAGATTACTACAGACTGTTCTGTTTTTGACAGATTCTGTTTTTCGTGTGTTGTTTGCTTATTTTGATGAATCTATGGCTAGTAAAATAGTTTATAATCCATAGAGAAGTTGGAATACAGTAGGTTTAACACCAATATAAATAAAGAATGAGTTCATTACAGTACCTTGAAGTGGTCTTTTTTTTCTTTCGCTAACGGAGCTCACGAGATTTTCTACTTTAAGTTTTGTGTTGTGAAGTTTTCAAGTTTTGGGTAAAGATTTGATGGGTTATGGAACAAGGAGTGGCAAGAGCCTATGCTTGGGGATGCCCATGGCACCCCCAAGATAATGTAAGGACACCTAAAAGCCAAAGCTTGGGGATGCCCCGGAAGGCATCCCCTCTTTCGTCTACTTTTATCGGTAACTTTACTTGGAGCTATATTTTTATTCACCACATGATATGTGTTTTGCTTGGAGCGTCTTTTATGATTTGAGTCTTTGCTTGTTAGTCTACCACAATCATCCTTGCTGTACACACCTTTTGAGAGAGCCATACATAATTTGGAATTTGATAGAATACTCTATGTGCTTCACTTATATCTTTTGAGTTATATAATTTTGCTCTAGTGCTTCACTTATATCTTTTAGAGCACGGTGGTGGATTTGTTTTATAGAAACTATTGATCTCTCATGCATCGCTTAGATTATTTAGAGAGTCTTAATAGCATGGTAATTTGCTTAATAATAATATGCTTGGTATTCAAGATTTGTAAAACTTTCTTTTGAGTGCGTTGAATACTAAGAAAAAAATTGATGCTTGATAATTGTTTTGAGATATGAGGATGGTGATATTAGAGTCATGCTAGTTGAGTAGTTGTGAATTTGAGAAATGCTTGTGTTAAAGTTTGTGATTCCCGTAGCATGCATGTATGGTGAACCATTATGTGATGTAGTCGGAGCATGATATATTTATTGATTGTCTTCCTTATGAGTGGCGGTCGAGGACGAGCGATGGTCTTTTCCTACCAATCTATCCCCCTAGGAGCATGCGCGTAATACTTTGCTTTGATAACTTCTAGATTTTTGCAATAAGTATATGAGTTCTTTATGACTAATGTTGAGTCCATGGATTATAGGCACTTTCCTTCCTTCCACCATTGCTAGCCTCTCTAATACCGTGCACTTTTCGCCTGTATCATACACCCACCAAATACCTTCCTCAAAACAGCCACCATACCTACCTATCATGGCATTTCCATAGACATTCCGAGATATATTGCCATGCAACTTTTCACCGTTCCGTTCATTATGACACGCTCCATCATTGTCATATTGCTAGCATGATCATGTAGTTGACATCGTATTTGTATTGTGCTATATCCATGGCTCACGCTCATGTATTGCGTGAAGATCAAAAAAGTTCTGAAAATGTCAAAAGTATGAAACAATTGCTTGGCTTGTCATCGGGGTTGTGCATGATTTAAATACTTTGTGTGGTGAAGATAGAGCACAGCCAGACTATATGATTTTGTAGGGATAGATTTCTTTGGCCATGTTATTTTGAGAAGACATAATTGCTTTGTTAGTATGCTTGAAGTATTATATTTTTATGTCAACATGAACTTTTGTCTTGAATCTTTTGAATCTGAATATTCATACCACAATTAAGAAGATTTACATTGAAATTATGCCAAGTAGCACTCCGCGTCAAAAATTCTGTTTTTATCATTTACCTACTCGAGGACGAGCAGGAATTAAGCTTGGGGATGCTTGATACATCTCCAACGTATCTATAATTTTTGATTGCTCCATGCTATATTATCTACTGTTTTGGACATTATTGGGCTTTATTATCCACTTTTATATTATTTTTGGGACTAACCTATTAACCGGAGGCCCAACCCAGAATTGCTATTTTTTGCCTGTTTAGGGTTTTGAAGAAAAGGAATATCAAATGGAGTGCAAACGGAATGAAACCTTCGGAAACGTGATTTTCTCATCAGATAAGATCCAGGAGACTTGGACCCTTCGTCAAGAAAGCCACGAGGCAGTCACGAGGGTGGAGGGCGCCCCCCTAGGGCGCGCCCCCTACCTTGTGGGCCGCTCGAAGCTCCACCGACGTACTTCTTCCTCCTATATCTATCCACGTACCCCCAAACAATCAGAGACGGAGCCAAAAACCTAATTCCACCACCGCAACTTTCTGTATCCACGAGATCCCATCTTGGGGCCTGTTCCGGAGCTCCGCCGGAGGGGGCATCGATCACAGAGGGCTTCTACATCATCATACAAGCCCCTCCGATGAAGTGTGAGTAGTTTACTTCAGACCTACGGGTCCATAGTTAGTATCTAGATGGCTTCTTCTCTCTTTTTGGATCTCAATACAATGTTCTCCCCCTCTCTCATGGAGATCTATCCGATGTAATCTTCTTTTTGCGGTGTGTTTGTTGAGACCGATCAATTGTGGGTTCATGATCAAGTCTATCTATGAATAATATTTGAATCTTCTCTGAATTCTTTTATGTATGATTGCTTATCTTTGCAAGTCTCTTCAAATTATCATTTTGGTTTGGCCTACTAGCTTGGTTGTTCTTGCCATGGGAAAAGTGCTTAGCTTTGGGTTCGATCTTGCGATGTCCTTTCCCAGTGACAGAAGGGGCAGCAAGGCACGTATTATATTGTTGCCATCGAGGAAAACAAGATGGTTTTTTTATCATATTGCATGAAACTATCCCTCTACATCATGTCATCTTGCCTAAGGTGTTACTCTGTTTATAACTTAATACTCTAGATGCATGCTGGATAGCGGTCGATGAGTGGAGTAATAGTAGTAGATGCAGGCAGGGGTCGGTCTACTTATCTCGGACGTGATGCCTATATACATGGTCATACCTAGATATTCTCATAATTATGCTCAATTCTGTCAATTGCTCAACAGTAATTTGTTCACCCACCGTAGAATACTTATGCTCTTGAGAGAAGCCACTAGTGAAACCTATGGCCCCCGGGTCTCTTTCTCATCATATCAATCTCCATCCCTTTTTTTTGCTTTTACTTTGCCTTTTACTTTTCACTTTGCATCTCTATACCAAAAATATTATTTATCATCTCTATCAGATCTCACTTTCGTAAGTGACCGTGAAGGGATTGACAACCCCTAAGCGTGTTGGTTGCGTTGAGCTATTGTTTTTGTGTAGGTACAAGGGACTCGCGCGTAGCCTCCTACTGGATTGATACCTTGGTTCTCAAAAACTGAGGGAAATATTTACACTACTTTGCTACATCATCCTCTCCTCTTCAGGGAAATCCAACACAGTGCTCAAGAGGTAGCAAACTCCTCAAACTACAGTCATCACCGGGAGTGGTCCCAACTATTGTCACTCCGGGGTTACCGGATCATAACACATAGTAGGTGACTATAACTTGCAATATCGGAACAAGAACACAAATATATTCATGAAAACATAATAGGTTCAGATCTGAAATCAAGGCACTCGGGCCCTAGTGACAAGCATTAGGCATAGCAAAGCCATAGCAACATCAATCTTAGAACATAGTGGATACTAGGGATCAAAGCCTTACAAAACTAACTCGATTACATGGTAAATCTCATCCAACCCATCACGATCCAGCAAGCCTACGATGGAATTACTCACGCACAGCGGTGAGCATCATGAAATTGGTGATGGAGGATGGTTGATGATGACGATGGCGATGGATTCCCCTCTCCAGAGCCCAAAACGGACTCCAGATGTGCCCTCCCGAGGAAGAATAGGGCTTGGCGGCGGCTCCGTATCGTAAAACACGATGAATCCTTCTCTCTGATTTTTTTCTCCCCGAAAGTGAATATATAAAGTTGGAGTTGAGGTCGGTGGAGGTCCAGGGGGCCCACAAGGTCGGAGGGCGCGCCCCCACCCTTGTGGCTACGGTGTGGGCTCCCTGGTGCTGATTCTTTCTCCAATATTTTTTATTAATTCCAAAACTTGGCTCCATGAAGTTTCAGGTCATTTCGAGAACTTTTTATTCTACACAAAAATAACACCATGGCAACTTTGCTGAAAACAACGTCAGTCTGGATTAGTTCCATTCAAATCATGCAAGTTAGAGTCCAAAACAATGGCAAAAGAGTTTGGAAAAGTAGATATATTGGAGACGTATCAACTCCCCCAAGCTTAAACCTTTGCTTGTCCTCAAGCAATTCAGTTGACAAATTGGAAGTGATAAAGAAAAAACTTTTACAAACTCGGTTTAATCTTGTTGTTGCAAATATGTAAATCCAGCACTCAAGTTTTCAGCAAAGATCATGAACTAACCATATTCACAATAACATTTAGGTCTCATGTTTACTCATATCAATGGCATAATCAAATAGAGAGCAATAATAATAAATCTTGGATGACAACACTTTTCTCAAAACAATCATGATATAATATAAAAAGATAGTATCTTGCTAGCCCTTTCTGAGACCACAAAACATAAATGCAGAGCACCCCTGAAGATCAAGGACTGACTAGACATTGTAATTCATGGTAAAAGAGATCTAGTCACATTCATACTCAATATAAATTAATAACAATGCATACTAATGACAGTGGTGCTCTCTAACTGGTGCTTTTTCTAACAAGATGATGACTCAGCAATAGAAGTAAATAGATAGGCCATTCACTGAGGGAAGCAGGGATTTGCAGAGGTGCCGGAGCTCGAGTTTTGAAGTAGACATTGAATAATATTTTGAGCGGCATGCTTTCATTGTCAACATAACAACTAAAAGATCTCCGTAAGTTTATACTCTCCCACCACCAACAAGCACACTCCATGGCTGGTCCGAAACAACGGGTACCGTCCAGCTAACAACAATCCTGGGGGAGTTTTGTTTGAAATTATTTTGATTTGATTTGCTTTGAGCATGGGACTGGGCATCCCGGTTACCAGCCATTTTCTCGTGAATGATGAGCGGAGTCCGCTCATAGTGAGAATAACCCACCTAGCATGGAAGATATTGACAACTCTAGTTGGTACATGAGCTATTCGAGCATACAAAACATATTATCATTTGAAGGTTTAGAGTTTGGCACTTGCAAATTTACTTGGAACGGCAGGTAAATACCGCATATAGGTAGGTATGGTGGACTCATCTGGAACAACTTTGGGGTTTATGGAAGTGGATGCACAAGTAGTATTCCCGCTTAGTACAAGTGAAGGCTAGAAAGAGACTGGGAAGCGACCAACTAGAGAGCGACAACAGTCATAAACATGCAATGAGATTAACCAACATTGAGTGCAAGCATGAGTAGGATATAAATCAGCATGAACATAAATATCGTAGATGCTATGTTGATTTTGTTTCAACTACATGTATGAACATGTGCCGAGTCAAGCCACTCGAATCATTCAAAGGAGGATACCATCCTATCATACTACATCACAACCATTTTAATTTCCATGTTGGCACGCAAGGTAAACCATTATAAACTCCTAGCTAATTAAGCATGTCATGAGTAACTATAATCTCTAATTGTCATTGCAAACATGTTTCATTCATAATGGGCTGAATCGGGAATGATGAACTAATCATATTTACAAAAACAAGATAGGTCAAGTTCATACAATCTTTTCCTCATCTCAATCATTTCATCATATATCGTCATTATTGCCTTTCACTTGCACGACCGAATGGTGTGGATAATAATAAGAGTGCATGTGCATTGGACTAAGCTAGAATCTGCAAGCATTTATTCAAAGGAGAATACAAGGTAATAGGGGCTCTTTGTCAGATCAACAATAATGCATATGAGAGCCACTCAACATTTTCATCATGGTCTTCTCCTCTTGACCCCTGATGCGGCTTGAAGCTACGTCAGTATTTCCCTAAAGAGGAAGGGATGATGCAGCACAGCAATGGTAGGTATTTCCCTCAGTGATGAAACCAAGGTTATCGAACCAGTAGGAGAACCAAGCAACAACATGTAAACGGCACCTGCACACAAATAACAAATACTCGCAACTCGGCGTTTTAAAGGGGTTGTCAATCCCTTTCGGGTAACGGCGCCAGAAATTGGCAAACGGACGTGAATAAATTGTAGTAGATTGATAGATCGAACGCCCAATAAAATAAATTGCAGCAAGGTATTTTTGTATTTTTGGTTTTATAGATCTGAAAATAAAAGGCAAATAAAATAGATCGCAAAGGCAAATAATATGAGAAAGAGACCTGGGGGCCGTAGGTTTCACTAGTGGCTTCTCGAGAAAAATAGCAAACGGTGGGTAAACGAATTACTGTTAGGTAATTGATAGAACTTCAAATAATCATGACAATATCTAGGCAATGATCATTATATAGGCATCACGTCCAAGATTAGTGGACCGACTCCTGCCTGCATCTACTACTATTACTCCACACATCGACCGCTATCCAACATGCATCTAGTGTATTAAGTTCATGGAGAAACGGAGTAATGCAATAAGAACGATGACATGATGTGGACAAGATCTATTTATGTAGAAATAGACCCCATCGTTTTATCCTTAGTAGAAATGATACATACGTGCCGGTTCCCCTTCTGTCACTGGGATCAAGCACCGTAAGATCGAACCCACTACAAAGCACCTCTTCCCACTGCAAGATAAATAGATCATGTTGTCCAAACAAAACCCAAATACCAGAGAAGAAATATGAGGCTATAACCAATCATGCATATAAGAGATAAAAGAAACTCAAATAAATTTCATGGATAAAAAGAGATAGATCTAATCATAAACTCACAGTTCATTGGATCCCAACATACACATCGCAAAAGGGTTACATCATATGGATCTCCAAGAGAGCATTGTATTGAGAATCAAACGAGAGAGAGGAAGCCATCTAGCTACTAACTACGGACCCGAAGGTCTACAAAGAACTATTCACGCATCATCGGAGAGGCACCAATGGAAGTGGTGAACCCCTCCGTGATGGTGTCTAGATTGGATCTGGTCGTTTTGGACTCTACGGCAGCTGGAATTGATTTTCGTCGACTCCCCTAGGGTTTCCGGAACATTGGGGTATTTATAGAGTAAAGAGGCGGTCCAGGGGCACCAAGGTGGGCACAACCCACCAGGGCGCGCCTGGGCCTCCAGGCGAGCCCTGGGGGGTTGTGCTCCCCTCGGAGCAGCCCCCAGGTGCTTCTTCGTCCCATTGGTTGTCTTCTGGTCCAAAAAAATCTACAAAAAGTTTCGCTGCGTTTGGACTCCGTTTGATATTGATTACCTGCAATGTAAAAAACATGTAGAATCCAGCAACTGGCACTTGGCACTATGTCAATAGGTCAGTACCAAAAATGATATAAAATGACTATAAAATAATTATAAAACATCCAAGATTGATAATATAACGACATGGAACAATAAAATTATAGATACGTTGGAGATGTATCAGCATCCCCAAGCTTAATTCCTTATCGTCCTCGAGTAGGTAAATGATAAAAACAGAATTTTTGATGTGGAATGATGCCTAACATGTCATCTCATATTCTTTTCTTTATAGTGTGGAAATTTGGAATTTTATATTTTCCAAAGCAATAGACTAGTTTTGACATGATAACTTAAATACTCAAGCATATCAACAAGCAACCATGTCTTTCAAAATATCAATGCTAAAATAAGTTATCCCTAGCCCATCATGCTCAATGATTGATCCATTCATGAAACACACTCGCATATTAACTACAACAAATGCTCAAGTACGATCAATATGCATCCTAGTTGGTACTTTTGTAAGAGAAGATGGAGACTCAAATTCAAAAATAAAAAATGCATAAAGTAAAAGAAAGGCCCTTCGCAGAGGGAAGTTGGGATTTGTAGAGGTGCCATAGCTCAAAGCGAAAATTGAGAGATAAAAACATTTTGAGAGGCATACTTTTCCCACCAACGAAAACGACTTAGAGTTCCCAACACTTTCCATGCTAGATATATCATAGGCGGTTCCCAAACAGAAATTAAAGTTTATTCCTTTTTCCACCATACTTTCACTTTCCATGGCTAACCCCACAGGTGCCTTCCATACCAACACTTTCCAAGGAATTTATTATTTGACAACATAAAATAAATTCATTTTTCATTTAGGGACTCGGAATCCCTAATACCTTTGCCTTACTCTCGTGCAATGACGAGTGAACAAACATTCATCATGAGAATAACACATCTAGCATGGAAAATATTAGCCACCCCTCACCGCCTCGCGAGTGGTATGAGCAAACAAAAGAGAAATTTATTTTGAATATTAGAGATGGCACATATTTGCTTAGAACAACTAAATAATACCGCATATAGGTAGGTATAGTGGACTCATGTGGCAAAACTAGTTTCAAGGATCTTGGATGCACAAGTAGTGATCATACTTAGTGCAAAATGAAGGCTAGCAAAAGATTGAGAAGCGACCAACCAAAAAACGAATAATCTCATAAGCGAGCATTAAGCATAATTAACACCGAATAATGCACCACAAGTAGGATATAATTTCATTGCATGACTATTGACTTTCGTTCTTGCATAGGGAATCACAAACCTTAACACCAATATTCTTACTAAAGCATAATTACTAATCAAAATGACTCACATATCACATTATCATATCTCAAAACTATTACTAAGAAGCAAGTTTATTTTGTCCAATGTACTTTATGAATTTTTTTTATTGTATCCTTCTTGGATATCTATCACTTTGGGACTAATTTTCATTTGTTGCTTTTGATAAGCTCAAACAAATATAAGGGAAGATCATGAGCATAGTATTTCTTTCTCTCAAATTAATCGAAGTGAAGCAAGAGAGAATTTCTTGAAAAATTTACTAACTCTCAAATAAATCTAAGTGAAGCAAGAGAGCATTTCTTCAAAAAATACTAAAGCACACCATGCTCAAAAAGATATAAGTGAAGCACTAGAGCAAATCCAAAGCTCATAAAAATTTAAGTGAAGCATAGAGAACAATTCTAACAAGTCATGCCATAATTTTGGCTCTCTCAAATAGGTATGTCCAGCAAGGAATCAAGACTTCAAACTCAAAATAAAACAAGAAAATACTAATATCATACAAGACGCTCCAAGCAAAACACATAGTATGTGACAAATAAAAATATAGCTTTGAGTAAAATACCGATGGTCGTTAGAAGAAAGAGGGGATGCCACTCGGGGGCATCCCCAAGCTTAGTTGCTTGCTCTATTTGGATAATATCTTGGGATGCTGGGGCATCCCCAAGCTCAAGGTCTTCTTACTCCTTATTCCTTCATCCATCGTAAGATAACCCAAAACTAGAAAACTTCGATCACACAAAACTCAACAAAACCTTCGTGAGATCCGTTAGTATAAGAAAGCAAATCACTACTATAAGTGCTATATCAAACCAATTCATATTTTGTTCTTGCATTATATCTACTGTATTCCAACTTTTTATGGCAAAAACCCATCAAATAAAACCATTGAATCATCAAAACAAGCACACAACGCAAAGAAAACAGAATCTGTCAAAAATAGAACAGTCTGTAGCAATCTGGATATTTCGAATACTTTTGTAACTCCAAAACTCTGAAAATTAGGACGACCTGAGTAATTTGTATATTAATCTTCTACAAAAAGAATTGGTATTTTATCGCTCTCTGGTTAGAAATGAGAATTGTTTTCGTGAGCGCAAAAGTTTCTATTTTTCAGCAAGATCAAACAACTATCACCCAAGAAGATCCTAAAGGATTTACTTGGCACGAACACTAATTAAAACACAAAAAACACAATCATAATAGTAGCATAATTGTTCTAACACTCAAGAACAGAAAGCAAAAAGTAAAAATAAATTGTATTCATTGGGTTGCCTCCCAACAAGCGCTATCATTTTTATGCCCCTAGCTAGGCATAAGATTTCAATGATGCTCACATGAAAGATAGTAATTGAAACACGAAGAGAGCATCTTGTAGCATGTGAAAACACATTTAAGTCTAACATACTTCCTATGCATAGGCACTTTATAAACAACCAAATTATCAAAACAAGCAAAGACTAGCATATGCAAGGAAGAAGAATAAAACATAGACAATCTCAACATGAAGAGACGTAATTTAGTAGCAAGAAAATTTCTACAACCATATTTCACTCTCTCTCATAATAATTATATGTGGGATCATATTCAAATTCAACAATATAGCTATCGCATAACATATTCTCTATATGATCCACATGCATGCAACGTTGACACTATTCCAAAATAGTAGGATTATCATCAAATAAAGTCATGACCTCTCCAAGCCCACTTTCATCAGAAAAGTCATAAGATTGAACACTCTCCAAATATGTGGGATTATTTTTATCTAAAGTTGACTCTCTTCCAAACCCACTTTCAATATTATAGCAAGCATTTTCATCCTGAGGTTTAGATAAATTTTTAAGATCATAAGAATCATTATCACCCCAATCATGATCATTGCAATAAGTAGTGGACATAGCAATATTAGCATCCCCAAGCTTGGGGTTTTGCATATTATTAGCACAATTGACATTAATAGAATTTATAATAACATCATTGCAATCATGCTTTTCATCTAAGGAGTTATCATGAATCACTTTATAAATTCCTTCTTTTAACACTTCATCACAATTTTTAGATTCATGAATCTCAAGCAAAACTTCATAAAGATAATCTTGTGAAGTCAATTCACTAGCAACGGGTTCATCATAATTGTATCTCTTGAAAATATTACAAAGTGGATGAGGATCCATATCAATTGATTTTTAGCAAGCGAAGATGCAAGCAAATAGAACACACATGGTAACACAAGCAAACATGAGATCAAACGAGAAAACAGCGAACGAAACAGAGGGTGAATAAAACGGCAAATTTTTGTGAAGTGGGGGAGAGGAAAACGAGAGACAAATGGCAAATAATGTAAATTTCGAGGAGATGAGATTTGTTACTAGGAACTTGGTAGATGTAGATGATCCTCCCCGGCAACGGCGACAGAAATTCTTTTTGATGCGCCTTGAAGCTACGTCGGTATTTCCCCAAAGAGGAAGGGATGATGCAGCACAGTGACGGTAGGTATTTCCCTCAGTGATGAAACCAAGGTTATCAAACTAGTAGGGGAACCAAGCAACAACACGTAAACGGCACCTGCACACAAATAACAAATACTCGCAACTCGACGTATTAAAGGGGTTGTCAATCCCTTTCGGGTAACGGCGCCAGAAATTGGCAAACGGACGTGAATAAATTGTAGTAGATTGATAGATCAAACACTAAATAAAATAAATTGCAGCAAGGTATTTTTGTATTTTTGGTTTTATAGATCTGAAAATAAAAGGCAAATACAATAGATCGCAAAGGCAAATAATATGAGAAAGAGACCCGGGGGCTGTAGGTTTCACTAGTGGCTTCTATCGAGAAAAATAGCAAATAGTGGGTAAACGAATTACTGTTGGGAAATTGATAGAACTTCAAATAATCATGACGATATCCAGGCAATGATCATTATATAGGCATCATGTCCAATATTAGTATACCTACTCCTGCCTGCATGTACTACTATTACTCCACACATCGACCGCTATCCAACATGCATCTTGTGTATTAAGTTCATGGAGAAACAGAGTAATGCAATAAGAACGATGACATGATGTAGACAAGATCTATTTATGTAGAAATATACCCCATCGTTTTATCCTTAGTAGCAACGATACATACATGTCGGTTCCCCTTTTGTCACTGGGATCAAGCACCGTAAGATCGAACCCACTACAAAGCACCTCTTCCCATTGCAAGATAAATAGATCAAGTTGGCAAAATAAAACCCAAATAATGGAGAAGAAATAAGAGGCTATAAGCAATCATGCATATAAGAGATCAAAGAAACTCAAATAACTTTCATTTATAAAAAGAGATAGATCTGATCATAAACTCAAAGTTCATTGGATCCCAGTAAACACACCGCAAAAGAGTTACATCATATGGATCTCCAAGAGACCATTGTATTGATAATCAAACGACAGAGAGGAAGCCATCTAGCAACTAACTACGGACCTGAAGGTCTACAGAGAACAACTCACACATCATCGGAGAGGCGCGAATGGAAGTGGTGAACCCCTCTGTGATGGTGTCTAGATTGGATCTGGTGGTTTTGGACTCTGCGGCGGCTGGAATTGATTTTCATCGACTCCCCTAGGGTTTCTGCAATATTGGGGGTATTTATAGAGTAAAGAGGCGGTCCATGGGGCACCCGAGGTGGGCACAACCCACCAGCCCAAGCGCGCCCTGGTGAGTTGTGCTCCCCTCGGAGCAACCCCCGGGTGCTTCTTCGGCCCAATTGTTGTCTTCTAGTCGGAAAAAATCCACAAAACGTTTTGTTGTGTTTGGGTTGTGTTTGATATTGATTACCTGTGATGTAAAAACATGCAAAAAAACAGCAACTGGCACTTGACACTATGTCAATAGGTTAGTACCAAAAAATGATATAATGACTATAAAATGATTATAAAACATCCAAGATTGACAATAGAACAGCACGGAACAATCAAAAATTATAGATACGTTGGAGACGTATCGACCCCAAAGAAAATAAAAGAATTTCAAAGAAACACACTGAAATATTTTTGGGGTTTTGTTTTTCTGAAGAAAGTAAAACAAGAACGAGAAAATTAATTTACACAGGAAGCTCACAACAAGTAAAAGAAGAACGAGAAATATTTTTGAGCTTTCTTTTAATATTACTACTAAGCATGCATAGAAAGTAAACTAACTACAACTAATTTTTTGGTTTTTCTTAAGGTTTATCAAACACACAAGAAGAAAGCGGAAAAAGAAAGTAAACTAACATGGATATTACAATGAAAAAGTATGAGCACCAACACTAGAATGAGTGTGTGAACATGAATATAATGTCGGTGATAAATACGTACTCCCCCCCCCCCCAAGCTTAGGATTTTGGCCTAAGTTGGTCTACGCCCATGGATCAAAATAGCCCTCTCCGGTGTACTGAGGAGGATCCTGGGGGGTTCCACTAGATAGCAAGCTCCTGTGGTTCCCACTGATAAGTAGACTCCTGATATGGATCAAGCGATGGCTCTGGATCAGGAGGTGGGGATCGTGTCCCCTCCCAGTATGCATGAATGTCTGCGGGCAACACGAAGTACCTGCCTGAATGAATATCGAACAAAACATGTGCAGGCAAGGTAATAATTTGAACAATATTCTCGCTAAATACCAGGTTATAAATAAGTCTCTTTTCCTTATCATGGTCAATAAACTTATGTGCTACCATGCTATAATAATTTAAATATATAGTGGGTAGCAATTTTTCCTCTTTTTCATGGTGCCTAATGGGTATCTCAAAGTGTTTAGCAAGGCGGGAGGCAAAGATGCCTCCGATAATAGGACCCTTTGCACGGTTCATACTCAACTGTCTAGCAACCATAGAGCCCAACCTGTAAGTTATATCTCTATGTAAAGCATGACGCAAAATAGCGAGGTCAGGGGCACTAAGGCCTCCACTCTCTCCACGACCAATTAAACATCTCCCAGAAAATAATGAGTAATAGCGTAAAGCAGGAAGATGTATACTAGATACTCTCGCTCCCGACACTCCTCTACCTTCCCCTACGGTAATTTCATTAATAAGGCCATCCACATCACTAGGACGTGGCTCCTCGACGCTACCCTCATAAGGTAATTTACAAACCTCACAAAAGTCATAAAGCGCCATTTCTTTGTACTCATCATATAAGTGGAAGTCTACCGTGGGTGGTGATCTCCTAGCATGAAAGTGAAAATTTTGCATGAAAGTATTAGTGAGTAGGAGATACTGATTACACTGGTCGCGGAGGAAGTCGGTGATGCCTGCATTCTCAGCCAAATAATAGAAATCATCATAAACCCCGGTTGCTTGTAAGAATGCATCACATGGCCATTCACACGGCCAAATTTCCACGGAGTGAGGGAGATTATACTTGGGCCTTTCCTTCTCCTCATTTTCTTTTTCCTTCGAGCCACGGCTCAAGGAACCTCTCAACAATCTCCTCATCATTTTCTCCGTCTAATTTTTTTTGAAATTTTTAGTGACTCAACAGAAGTAAATAAAACTCAACAAGATTGATAGCAACTACTCCTACAAGTGCCTAGGAGCTATCATGCATCAAAACTACTTTGGACCATAAAAATTTGACATGAAAGCTCAAGAACAGGGTCACCAAAGCAGCAAAAAAATTCAATAAATAAAGCACTAGAACAAAAACTAATAGGACCACTAGAGGAGTCACATACCAAAGATCAATCCCCCAAAGCAGTTTTGTGAATGGAGCTTTGAGCAAGGAGATCGAAAATGGCAGCAAGATGAGCAAGAACACGAGTTTGAGCTATGGAATGATTTTTTCTGGAGGAAGAGGAAGAGGATGGGTGCTGGAATAAGTGGAGGGGGCCACGTGGGGCCCACAAGGTCAGGGGCGCGCCCTAGGGGGGTGGGCGTGCCCTCCACCCTTGTGGCCAGCTGGTGCGGCCCCCTAGTGTGTTCTTTGCACCAGAAATTCTTAAACATTATATAAAAATCATATCAAATTTTCAGGGCATTTGGAGAACTTTTGTTTTGGGGACATTTTTTATTGCATAGATAATTCAAAAAACAGACATAAAATACTATTTTTACTTTATTTAATCTAAATAATAGAAAGTAAAAGATGGGTACAGAAAGTTGTGCTTCCTAAATTCATCCATCTCATGCTCGTCAAAAGGAATCCATTAACAAGGTTGATCAAGTCTTATTAATAAACTTCTTCCGAGTGACATGAAACCGGAGAACTTTCGAATGACACTAGGTTACCTCAACGGGAATATGCATGTCCCCAATAATAAGAATATCATATTTCTTTTTGGCAGTAGGAAGAGGGAACTCAAAACCTCCAATAGTAATAGTTGAATTTTTTCCAATAGAATTGATACTATGAACTTTAGGTTGTTTCTTTGGAAAGTGTACCGTATGCTCATTACCATTAACATGAAAAGCGGCATTGCCTTTGTTGCAATCAATAACAGCCCCTACAGTATTTAAAAATGGTCTACTAAGGATGATCGACATACTGTCATCCTCGGGAATATCAAGAATAACAAAGTCCGTTAAGATAGTGACGCTTGCAACCATGATAGGCACATCCTCACAAATACCGATGGGTATAGCAGTTGATTTATCAGCCATTTGCAAAGAAATTTCAGTAGGTGTCAACTTATTCAAATCAAGTCTACGATACAAAGAGAAAGGCATAACACTAACACCGGCTCCCAGATCACATAAAGCAGTTTTAACATAATTTCTTTTAATGGAGCATGGTATAGTTGGTACTCCTGGATCTCCAAGTTTCTTTGATATTCCACCCTTAAAAGTATAATTAGCAAGAATGGTGGAAATCTCAGCTTCTGGTATCTTTCTTTTATTAGTAACAATTTCTTTCATGTACTTAGCATAAGGAGGCATTTTAAGCATATCAGTCAAACGCATACACAAAAAGATAGGTCTAATCATTTCAGCAAAGCACTGAAAATCCTCATCATACTTTTTCTCGGATGGCTTAGGAGGAAAGGGCATGGGTTGCTGAACCCATGGTTTTCTTTCTTTATCATGTTTTCTAGCAACGAAGTCTCTCTTATCATAACGTTGATTCTTTGATTGTGGGTTATCAAGATCAAAAACAAGTTCAATCTCTACATCATTATCATTACTAGGTTGAGCATCAACATGTCATCATCATTAACATTAGCACTAGGTTCATGTTCATTACAAGATTGTGTCTCAACATCAGAAATAGAAATATCATTGGGATTCTCAGGTGTATCCACAACAGGTTCACTAGCATGCAAAGTCATGTCAGATTTCTTTTTCTTTTTAGTACGAGGACTAGGTGCATCAGTATTAGTTCTCTGAGAATCCTGCTCAATTCTCTTAGGATGAACCTGAGGATACAAAGGTTCCTGGGTCATCTTACCACCTCTAGTCATACCCTAACAGCACTATCATTATTCTTACTATTCAACTCATTAAGCAAATCATCCTGAGCTTTAAGTACTTGTTCTACTTGAGTTGTAACCATGGAAGCATGTTTACTAATAAGCTTAAGGTCATTAAAAGTTCTACTCATATAATCACCCAGGTGGTCAAGCATGTAAGCATTACATTTCAATTGTCTACTAACATAAGCACTGAAGTTCTCTTGTTTAATAATAAAATTATCAAACTCATCTAAGCATTGTCTAGCAGACTTATTATGAGGAATATCACCTTCATCAAATCTACGGAGAGAGTTTACCTCTACTACCTGTGTTGGGTTATCAAGACCATGTATTTCTTCAATAGGTGGTATATTCTTAACATCTTCAACTTTAATACCTTTTTATTTCATAGATTTCTTTGCCTCTTGCATATCTTCCAGATTGGGAAATAGAATACCCCATTTCTTCGGAGTTGGCTTCGGAGTTGGTTCAGGAAGTATCCAATCATTTTCATTACTCAATATATTATTCAATAGCAATTCAGCTTGCTCAATAGTTCTTTCACTACTGGAATCAGCAGATTTGCCGTCTGCCCACTCTTTGTCGTCCGCTAGCGGACGACAAAGGTAGGCTTTGCCATCAGCCAACAAAAAGCGGACGACGAAGAGGTAGCAGACGGCAAAGGTAGGCTTTGCCATGAGCCAACTCTATGTCGTCTGCTAGCAGACGACAAAGAGGGTGGGTGACGGGCTAACGAGAACGACCTAATGGCCACTTTCTTACCTGTCTGCTAGCGGACGGCAAATAATCTTTGTCATCAGCTAGCAGATGGCAAACAAACACAGATGGCAAAGAGAAAGCACACCACGCAGATCAATCACACAGATCGATGACATGGCATGATCTGCTCCACACATGCATCTCCACAATGCAAAACCGATGCGACCCATCCCACGCCCCCACCACCCACTCTCTCTCCCTTATCCTCCTGAGAGCCACCCCTACCAAGATATGTCTCCCTTCTCTCTCGTACGCCTCTGCTCTAGACCCAGAACACTGGCTCCCACCACCACCTAGCCCGTCGGCATCGGTGTCGCCTACCGCCCACAACACCTCGCCTGCCGCCCCATTCCATCTTTGCCCCTGGCGGTGCCGGGCCCTATCCCGTCCCTCGTCGCCCCCGCTCCCCATATCTTGTCACCCCAGCCGGCCGTCGGCCCCGGCCCCTGTCGCCCCCTTCCGGCCACCACCTCGCTTGCCGGTGCCGGCCCCTTCTCTCTTCGCCCCGACGCCGCCATGCCTGGCCCGTCCCCGTTTTCCCCCACCGGCCCCATACCTCGACACCGCACCACCTCCCGCCTCGAGCAGCGGCGGCCTGCGGCAGCTCTGCCCACAACGAAGGGTGCTGGATTGTAGGGTCGAAAGTATGTCTAGAGGGGGTGATTAGACTACTTGACCAAATAAAAATCTAGCCTTTTTCAAATTTTAAGTCTTGGCAGATTTTAGCAACTTAGCACAAACAAGTAATCAACCTACACATGCAATTCTAAGAGTATAGCAGCAGAATGTAAAACAATTGCATATATGAAGGTAAAGGGAAGAGTTTGGAGGGAGCAAACGCAATGTAGACACGGAGACTTTTGGCGTGGTTCCGATAGGTGGTGCTATCGTACATCCAAGTTGATGGAGACTTCAACCCACGAAGGGTAACGGTTGCGCGAGTCCACGGAAGGCTCCACCCACGAAGGGTCCATGAAGAAGCAACCTTGTCTATCCCACCATGGCCATCGCCCACGAAGGACTTGCCTTACTAGGGTAGATCTTCACGAAGTAGGCGATTTCCTTGCCCGTACAAACTCCTTGGTTCAAATCCACAATCTTGACGGAGGCTCCCAAGTGACACCTAACCAATCTAGGAGACACCACTCTCCAAAAGGTAATAGATGGTGTGTTGATGATGAACTCCTTGCTCTTGTACTTCAAGTGATAGTCTCCTCAACACTCAACTCTCTCTCATAGTGTTTGATTTTGTAGAAAGATGATTTGAGTGGAAAGCAACTTGAGGAAGGCTATAGATCAAGATTTATGTGGTTGGATTGGAATATCTTGACCTCAACACAAGTGTAGGTGGTTCTCTCTTAGAAAATGTATGTTGGAAGTGTAGGCATATTGTGATGGCTCTCTCCATGAATGAAGAGTGGGTGGAGGGATATATATAGCCTCCGCACAAAGTCTAACCGTTACACACAAATTACCAAACTCGGTGGGACCGAATAATGAAACTCGGTTGGACCGATTTAGTTCAAAATGTAAACGTTAGGATTTTCGGTGGGACCAATATGTCAACTCGGTGGGACCGATTCCATTAGGGTTAGGGCATTAATGTAATCTTGGTGAGACCGATTACACAAACTTGGTGGGACCGATTTTGGTAATAGGCAAACAAAGAGTTGGTCAGGCAAACTCGGTGGGACCGATTCACTCATCTCGGTTAGACCAAAACGTTACGAAGGGGAAATAGAGAGTTTGCATTGCAATCTTGGTGGGACCGATCGCTCTTCTCGGTTGGACCAAAATGTTACAAAGGGAAACAGAGAGTTTGCAATCCCATCTCGGTGAGACCGAGATCCCTATCGGTGAGACCGAAGTGACTAGGGTTTCTGGCAGTAGCTATGTCAAGTGAACTCGGTGGCGCCGGAGAGAAGATTTCGGTGGGGCCGAGTTTGACTTTTGGTTTGGGACATATGTGGATATGGGAAAGTAGTTGAGGGTTTTTGGAGCATATCACTAAGCATTTTGAGCAAGCAACTCATTAAGCAACACCTCACCCCCTTTTAGTAGTATTGGCTTTTCCTATGGACTCAATGTGATCTTGGATCACTAAAAGTAAAATGTAGAGTCATGTGCTTTGAGCTTGAGCCAATCTTTTGTCCTTAGCATTTTGAGGGGTCCACTTTCTAATCCATGCCAATCATTGAGATTTTCCTGAAATATTTATCTTCAAGTAGCATTAGCTCAATGAGCTATATGTTGTTAGGAATTACCAAAACCACCCAGGGATAGTTGCACTTTCAATCTCCCCCTTTTTGGTAATTGATGACAACATATAGATCAAAGGTTCGACAAATGATCATAAGATTGAAAAACATCGTAGCTTTGAGAAATATGTGATAAGCAAGAGCTCCCCCTAAATTTGTGCATTATTTAAAATTTGCTTTTGAATGCAAATGCACAGTCGATTAGGATCATGGGTAACTCTTCCATGTCACATACATCTTGGTGGAGCGCTCAAAATGATAGAAATTAAAAGCATGCAGTCATCACCAAGCAAGTGAATGATCATATATGGAATATAAAGGATAGCATCATTCAACCAAACATTAATGTAGCATATGATCAACCACATGATCACATAAGTATCTCACAAGGACATAACGACATAAAGTATCTCACACAAGCACACAAAAAGTTCATTCAAAAGCAAGAGAGATAAAAAGAAAGACACTCTCTCTTGAAGCCTATGATCTATACATATTTCTCCCCCTTTGGCAACAAGTTACCAAAAAGTTTGAAAATGCATAGTGCTATATGATACGTCCATTTTGCATCATGCTTTTATATCGATATTTATTGCATTATGGGTTGTTATTACACATTATGTCACAATACTTATGCCAATTCTCTCTTATTTTACAAGGTTTACATAAAGAGGGAGAATGTCGACAGCTGGGATTCTGGGCTGGAAAAGGAGCAAATATTAGAGACCTATTCTGCACAGCTCCAAAAGTCCTGAAACTTCACGAAAGTCATTTTCAGAATACATAAAAAATACTGAGCGCAAAAAGTTCCAGAGGGGGGCCACACCCTAGCCACGAGGGTGGGGGCACCCTACCCCCCTGGGGGCGCCCCCCTGCCTCATGGGCCCCTTGGTGGCCCTCCGATGCCCATCTTCTGCTATATGGAGTCTTTTGATGAGGAGAAAATCATAAGCAAGCTTTCGGGACGAGACTCCGCCGCCACGAGGCGGAACCTTGGCAGAACCAATCTAGGGCTCTGGTGGAGCAGTTCTGCCGGGGAAACTTCCCTCAAGAGGGGGAAATCATCGCCATCGTCATCACCAACGATCATCTCATCGGGAGGGGGTCAATCACCATCGACATCTTCACCAGCACCATCTCCTCTCAAACCCTAGTTCATCTCTTGTATCCAATTCTTGTCTCTAAGTCTGGTATTGGTACATGTGGGTTGCTAGTAGTGTCGATTACTCCTTGTAGTTGATGCTAGTTGGTTTATTTGGTGGAAGATCATATGATCAGATCCTATATGCATATTAATACCCCTCTGATTATGAACATGAATATGCTTTGTGAGTAGTTACATTTGTTCCTGAGGACATGGGAGAAGTCTTGCTATTAGTAGTCATGTGAATTTGGTATTTGTTTGATATTTTGATGAGATGTATGTTGTCTCTCCTCTAGTGGTGTTATGTGAACGTCGACTACATGACACTTCACCATTATTTGGGCCTAGAGGAAGGCATTGGGAAGTAATAAGTAGATGATGGGTTGCTAGAGTGACAGAAGCTTAAACCCTAGTTTATGTGCTTTGTAAGGGGCTGATTTGGATCCATATGTTTCATGCTATGGTTAGGTTTACCTTAATACTTTTGTTGTAGTTGCGGATGCTTGCAATGGAGGTTAATCATAAGTGGGATGCTTGTCCAAGTAAGGACAGCACCCAAGCACCGGTCCACCCACATATCAGATTATCAAAGTACCAAACGTGAATCATATGATCGTGATGAAACCTAGCTTGACGATAATTCACATGTGTCCTCGGGAGCGCTTTTCTCTATATAAGAATTTGTCCAGGCTTGTCCTTTGCTACAAAAAGGATTGGGACACCTTGCTGCACTTTTTTTACTTTTTTTACTTGTTACTCGTTACAAATTATCTTATCACAAAACTACCTATTACCTATAATTTTAGTGCTTGCAGAGAATACCTTGCTGAAAACCGCTTATCATTTCCTTCCGCTCCTTGTTTGGTTCGACACTCTTACTTATCGGAAGGATTACGATAGATCCCCTATACTTGTGGGTCATCAAGACTCTTTGCTGGCGCTATTGCCGGGGAGTGAAGCGCCTTTGGTAGGTGGAATTTGGTAAGGAAAAATGTATATATTGTGCTGAAATTTACTGTCACTTGTTACTATGGAAAGTAATCCTCTGAGAGGCTTGTTCGGGGTATCTTCACCCTGACCAGTAGAGCAAAGAGTTGCTCCCAACCTACTGAACCTATTGAACCTACTGAAAATGAAAATGTCTGCTTTGAAATTCCTTCGGGTATGATAGAAAAACTGCTAGCTAATCCTTTTGCAGGAGATGGAACATTGCATCCTGATGAGCACCTAATATATGTGGATGAAGTTTGTGGATTATTTAAGCTTGCAGGTATGCCCGATGATGTTATCAAGAAGAAGGTCTTCCCTTTATCTTTGGAGGGAGACACATTGACATGGTATAGGCTATGCGATGATATGGGATCATGGAACTACAAACAATTGAAATTGGAATTTCATCAGAATTTTTATCCTATGCATCTTGTTCATCGTGATTGTAATTATATATATATATAATATTTGGCCTCGCGAAGGAGAAAGCATCGCTCAAGCTTGGGGGAGGCTTAAGTCAATGTTATATTCATGCCCCAATCATGAGCTCTCAAGAGAAATGATTATTCAAAAAAATTATGCTCGGCTTTCTGATAACAACCGCACCATGCTCGATACTTCTTGTGATGCTCTTTTATGATGAAGACTATTGAATTCAAATGGGATTTATTGGAAAGAATTAAACGCAACTCTGAAGATTGGGATCTCAACGAAGGTAAGGAGTCAGGTATGACACCTAAGTTTGATTGTGTTAAATCTTTTATGGATACCGATGTTTTCCGTAAATTTAGCACTAAATATGGACTTGACTCTGAAATAGTAGCTTCTTTCTGTGAATATTTTGCTACTCATATTGATCTCCCTCAAGAGAAGTGGTTCAAATATCATCCTCCCATAGAAGTAAAAGTAGCTGCACCTATTAAAGTTGAAGAAAAGACTATCACTTATAATGATCCTATTGTTCCTACTGCTTATGTTGAGCAACCACCTTTTCCTGTTAGGATAAAAGATCATGCTAAAGCTTCAACTGTGGTTCGTAAAAGCAATATTAGAACCTATACACCTCCTGAGCAAGTTAAAGTTGAACCTAATATTGCTATTGTTAAGGATCTCTTGGCTGATAATATTAATGGGCATGTTATTTATTTCTGTGATGAAACTGCTAGAATTGCTAAACCTTGTGCTAAAGATAACCATAGACCTGTGGTAGTCATGCCTGTTATTTCTGTTAAAATAGGAGATCATTGTTATCATGGCTTGTGTGATATGGGTGCTAGTGCTAGTGCAATACCTATTGACTTATACAAAGAAATTATGCATGATATTGCACATGCTGAGTTAGAAGATATTGATGTCACAATTAAACTTGCCAATAGAGATAAGATTTCACCAATTGGGATTGTTAGAGATGTTGAAGTCTTGTGTGGGAAAACTAAATATCCTGCTGATTTTCTTGTTCTTGGTTCCCCACAAGATAGCTTTTGTCCCATTATATTTGGTAGACCCTTCTTAAACACTGTTAATGCTAGGATAGACTGCAAAGAGGATGTTATTACTATTTGTTTAGGTGATATGTCTCATGATTTTCGTAGACAACACCGTGAAGAAGAATTGCCTAGTAAAGATGAAATTATTGGTCTTGCTTCTATTGCCGTACCTCCAAGTGATCCTTTAGAACAATATTTGCTAGACCATGAAAATGATATGTATATGAATGAAAGAAGGGAAATATATGAAGTGTTCTTTAAAGAGGGACCTATTCTGAAACACAACTTGCCTGTTGAAATCTTAGGGGATCCACCTCCACCCAAGGGTGATCTCGTGTTTGAGATTAAACCATTGCCTGATAATCTTAAATATGCTTATCTTGATGAAAAGAAGATATATCATGTTATTATTAGTGCTAACCTTTCAGAGAAGGAGGAAGAAAGATTATTGAAAACTCTGAAGAAGCACCGTGCTGCTATTGGATATAATCTTGATGATCTTAAGGGCATTAGTCCCACCCTATGTCAACACAAAGTAAATTTGGAAAAAGATGCCAAACCAGTTATTGATCACCAACGACGACTGAATCCGAAGATGAAAGAAGTGGTAAGAAAAGAAATACTAAAGCTCCTTGAGGTAGCTATAATTTATCCCGTTGCTAATAGTCAGTGGGTAAGTCCTGTCCATTGTGTTCCTAAGAAGGGAGGTATTACTGTCGTTCCTAATGATAAAGATGAATTGATTCTGCAAAGAATTATTACAGGTTATAGGATGGTAATTGATTTCTGCAAATTAAATAAGGCTACTAAAAAGGATCATTACCCCTTACCTTTTATTGATCAAATGATAGAAAGATTATCCAAACATACACATTTTTTCTTTCTAGATGGTTATTCTGGTTTCTCTCAAATACATGTATCAGTTGATGATCAATCTAAGACCACTTTTACTTGCCCTTTCGGTACATTTGCTTATAGGCGTATGCCTTTTGGTTTATGTAATGCACCTACTACCTTTCAAAGATGCTTGATGGCTATATTTTCTGATTTTTGTGAAAAGATATGTGAGGTATTCATGGATGATTTCTCCGTTTATGGATCCTCTTTTGATGATTGCTTAAGCAATCTTGGTTGAGTTTTGTAGAGATGTGAAGAAACTAACCTTGTCTTGAATTGGGAGAAATGCCACTTTATGGTTAATGAAGGTATTGTCTTGGGGCACAAAATTTCTGAAAGGGGCATTAAAGTTGATAAAGCTAAAGTTGATGCTATTGAAAAGATGTCGTGTCCCAAGGACATCAAAGGTATAAGAAGTTTCCTTGGTCATGCCGGTTTTTATAGGAGGTTCACTAAGCACTTCTCAAAAATTTCTCGGCCTCTGACTAATTTATTACAAAAGATATACCATTTGTCTTTGATGATGATTGTGTAGAAGCCTTTGAAATACTTAAGAAAGCATTAATCTCTGCAACTATTGTTCAGCCACCTGATTGGAATTTACCTTTTGAAATTATGTGTGATGCTAGTGATTATGTTGTAGGTGTTGTTCTAGGGCAAAGAGTTGATAAGAAATTAAATGTTATTCAATATGCTAGTAAAACTCTAGACAATGCTCAAAGAAATTATACCACTACTGAAAAAGAATTTTTAGCAGTTGTATTTGCTTGTGATAAGTTTAGACCTTATATTGTTGATTCTAAAGTAACTATTCACACTGATCATGCTGCTATTAAATATCTTATGGAAAAGAAAGATGCTAAACCTAGGCTTATTAGATGGGTTCTCTTGCTACACGAATTTGATTTGCATATTATTGATAGAAAGGGAGCTGAGAACCCCGTTGCAGACAACTTGTCTAGGTTAGAAAATGTTCTTGATGACCCATTACCTATTGATGATAGCTTTCCTGATGAACAATTAAATGTCATAAATGCTTCTCATACTGCTCCATGGTATGTTGATTATGCTAATTATATTGTTGCTAAATTCATACCACCTAGTTTCACATACCAGCAAAAGAAAAAGTTTTTCTATGATTTAAGACATTACTTCTCGGATGATCCACATCTTTATAAATAAGGAGTAGATGGTGTTATTAGGCTTTGTGTACCTGAGCATGAACAGGAACAGATCCTACGCAAGTGTCACTCCGAGGCTTATGGAGGACACTGTGCTGGAGATAGAACTGCACATAAGGTATTGCAATCCGGGTTTTATTGGCCTACTATCTTCAAGGATGCCCGTAAGTTTGTCTTATCTTGTGATGAATGTCAAAGTATTGGTAATACTAGTAGACGTCAAGAAATGCCTATGAATTATTCACTTGTTATTGAACCATTTGATGTTTGGGGCTTTGATTATATGGGGCCGTTTCCTTCCTCTAATGGATATACACATATTTTAGTTGTTGTTGATTACGTTACTAAGTGGGTAGAAGCTATTCCAACTAGTAGTGCTGATCATAACACCTCCATTAAGATGCTTAAGGAAGTTATTTTTCCGAGGTTTGGAGTCCCTAGATATCTAATGACTGATGGTGGTTCACATTTTATTCATGGTGCTTTCCGTAAAATGCTTGCTAAGTATGATGTTAATCATAGAATTGTGTCTCCTTATCACCCACAGTCTAGTGGTCAAGTAGAATTGAGTAATAGAGAACTCAAATTAATTTTGCAAAAGATTGTTAATAGATCTAGAAAGAATTGGTCCAAGAAACTTGATGATGCATTATGGGCCTATAGAACTGCATATAAAAATCCAATGGGTATGTCTCCGTATAAAATGGTTTATGGAAAAGCACGTCACTTACCTCTCGAACTAGAACATAAGGCTTATTGGGCTATTAAAGAGCTCAATTATGATTTCAAACTTGCCGGTGAGAAAAGGTTATTTGACATTAGCTCACTTGATGAATGGAGAACCCAAGCCTATGAAAATGCCAAATTGTTTAAAGAAAAAGTTAAAAGATGGCATGCCAAAAGAATACAAAAGCATGAGTTTAATGTAGGTGATTATGTATTGCTATACAACTCTCGTTTAAGATTTTTTGCAGGAAAGCTTCTTTCTAAATGGGAAGGTCCTTACGTTATCGAGGAGGTCTATCGTTACGGTGCCATAAAAATCAACAACTTTGAAGGCACAAATCCGAAGGTGGTGAACGGTCAAAGAATCAAACATTATATCTCAGGTAATCCTATAAATGTTGAAACCAATGTTATTGAAACCGTAACCCCGGAGGAATACATAAGGGACACTTTCTAGAATGTTTCAGACTCCGAAAAGGAATAGGTATGTGGTACGGTAAGTAAACCGACTCCAAAACAGTTCTAATGGCAATTTTTATCTGTTTTGGAATATTTAGAAAAAATAGAAAAATAAGAAGCAGTTCGGGAAGGACACGAGGGCTCCACGAGGGTGGAGGGTGCACCCTACCCCCCTGGGCGCGCCCCCTACCTCGTGGGCACCTCGTGCGCTCTCTGGACTCCGTTTTCTTGCACGTTACATATTTTGGTCGGTAAATATTCAGTATATAATCTCCCGGAGGTTTTGACTCCTGTATCACGCAAATATCTCCCGTCTTTGTTTCGAGCTATTTTTCTGACAGATCTAGGTCGTCATGTCGTCTTCAAGTGCCCCCAAGGACATGTTTTCGAGAAGGTCATCAACCCCTACCTCGCGGAAGTGCTCCAACACCCTCAAACCATTGAGATGCATGAGGGGGTGTTGCACATCCGCGGTGTTGAGGGACCAAGGAGGACCGGAAGCGTGGAGACAAGGCTCGAGGCAATGGAGCAACAAGTTTTCAGGTGCCAGGAGATGATGGAGCGTGGACTTGACTCCAATCACATTATGATCACGGAATTTACCAACAACCACAAGCTTGATGCCAAGAACATTGGGGAGACCATCTTCAAGCTTCACGAGAAGATCGAGCACCTCCAAGCCCAAATCTATGACCTGCAAAACCAAAACTGTGAGTATGAATATAGATTCAAGAGGATGAGTTTGGCTGCAGATTTGAGGATCCAGGAGACTCGTTCATCCTTCTATGATGGCAAGCCTATGCCTTGGAAGAAGGACGACAAGCCTACATCATCAACAACTCCACCCTCTCCACCAACAAAGAAGAATTGAGTATCTGGTATGGGCACTCCCCTTGGCAACTGCCAAGCTTGGGGGAGGTGCCCGGGTATCGTATCACCATCACTTCTATCTTTACCATTTTTCTTAGTTCGATCCTTTTGGTAATATCTTGATCTAGTAGCATAAAGTTTTAGTATGATCTAGTTGTGAGTTTTGCTTTATGATCCTTCTATGTAATCGAGTCCGTGAGCTATATATAATAAAGATTAGTGTTGAGTCAAGGGCTTGATTATTTCGCCATAATCTTGAGTGAATAAAAGAAAATAGAAAGAAATAAAAATAAACAAAGAGATCATATGGATCTTATGGAGAGTAATGAGCTCACATAGAAAGAGTATGATGAATAAAAATTGTTGAGAGTTGACAAACATAGTTTTGGTCATCGTTGCAATTAATAGGAAGTAATAAACAAAGAGAGGTCTTCACATATAAATACACTATCTTGGACATCCTTTATGATTGTGAGCACTCATTAAAATATGACATGCTAAAGAGTTGATGTTGGACAAGGAAGACAACATAATGGGTTATATTTTCTTACATCTGAGATAAATCATATTGTCATGGATCATCCAACATGATTGAGCTTGCCTTTCCCCCTCATGCTAGCCAAATTCTTTGCACCAAGTAGAGATACTACTTGTGCTTCCAAACACCCTTAAACCAGTTTTGCCATGAGAGTCCACCATACCTACCTATGGATTGAGTAAGATCCCTCAAATAAGTTGTCATCGGTGCAAGCAATAAAAATTGCCCTCTAAATATGTATGACTTATTAGTGTGGGAGAAAATAAGCTTTATACGATCGTGTGATATGAAAGAAATAAAAGTGACGGACTACATAATAAAGGTCCATATCACAAGTGGCAATATAAAGTGACGTTCTTTCGCATTAAGATTTTGTGCATCCAACCATAAAAGCGCATTACAACCTCTGCTTCCCTCTGCGAAGGGCCTATCTTTTACTTTTATCTCCCAACTTACATAAGAGTCATGGTGATCTTCACCCTTCCTTTTTACATTTTATCTTTTGGCAAGCACAACATGTTGGAAAGATCCTGGTATATATGGCTAATTGGATGTGAGTTTTCATGAACTATTATTGTTGACATTACCCTAGAGGTAAAACGTTGGGAGGCAAAACTGCAAGCCCCTATCTTTCTCTGTGTCCGATTAAAACTCCATACCCATAAGTATTGCGTGAGTGTTAGCAATTGTGAAAGACTATATGATAGTTGAGTATGTGGACTTGCTGAAAAGCTCTTATATTGACTCTTTCCTATGTTATGATAAATTGCAATTGCTCCAATGACTGAGATTATATTTTGTTAGTTTTCAATGAAGTTTATGATTCATACTTGAAATTGTGATTGAATTGTTACTCTAGAATAAGAGATCATATGACAAGAATTATATAAGTTGTTGTTCTAAGAATGATCATGATGCCCTCATGTCCATATTTTATTTCTATCGACACCTCTATCTCTAAACATGTGGACATATTTTTCGATTCTGGCTTTCGCTTGAGGACAAGCGAGGTCTAAGCTTGGAGGAGTTGATACGTCCATTTTGCATCATGCTTTTATATCGATATTTATTGCATTACGGGATGTTATTACACATTATGTCACAATACTTATGCCAATTCTCTCTTATTTTACAAGGTTTACATAAAGAGGGAGAATGTCGGCAGCTGGGATTTTGGGCTGGAAAAGGAGCAAATATTAGAGACCTATTCTACACAGCTCCAAAAGTCCTGAAACTTCATGGAAGTCATTTTCAAAATATATAATAAATACTGAGCGCAAGAAGTTCCAGAGGGGGGCACACCTTGGCCATGAGGGTGGGGCGCGCCCCCTGCCTCATGGGCCCCCTGGTGGCCCTTCGATGCCCATCTTCTACTATATGGAGTCTTTCGATGAGAAAAAAATCATAAGCAAGGTTTCAGGACGAGACTCCGCCGCCACGAGGCAGAAACTTGGAGGAACCAATCTAGGGCTTTGGCGGAGCTGTTCTGCCGGGGAAACTTCCCTCCGGGAGGGGGAAATCATTGCCATCGTCATCACCAATGATCCTCTCATCGGGAGGGGGTCAATCTCCATCAACATCTTCACCAGCACCATCTCCTCTCAAACCCTAGTTCATCTCTTGTATCCAATTCTTGTCTCTAAGTCTGGGATTGGTACCTGTGGGTTGCTAGTAGTGTTGGTTACTCCTTGTAGTTGATGCTAGTTGGTTTATTTGGTGGAAGATCATATGATCAGATCCTATATGCATATTAATACCCCTCTGATTATGAACATGAATATATTGTGTGAGTAGTTACGTTTGTTCCTGAGGACATGGGAGAAGTCTTGCTATTAGTAGTCATGTGAATTTGGTATTCGTTCGATATTTTGATGAGATGTATGTTATCTCTCCTCTAGTGGTGTTATGTGAACGTCGACTACATGACACTTCACCATTATTTGGGCCTATAGGAAGGCATTGGGAAGTAATAAGTAGATGATGGGTTTCTAGAGTGACAGAAGCTTAAACCCTAGTTTATGCGTTGCTCCGTAAGGGGCTGATTTGGATCCATATGTTTCATGCTATGGTTAGGTTTGCCTTAATACTTTTGTTGTAGTTGCGGATGCTTGCAATAGAGGTTAATCATAAGTGGGATGCTTGTCCAAGTAAGGACAGCACCCAAGCACCGGTCCACCCACATATCAGATTATCAAAGTACCGAACGCGAGTCATATGATCGTGATGAAACCTAGCTTGACGATATTTCCCATGTGTCCTTGGGAGCGCTTTTCTCTATATAAGAATTTGTCCAGGCTTGTCCTTTGCTACAAAAAGGATTGGGACACCTTGCTGCACTTTATTTACTTTTGTTACTTGTTACTCGTTACAAATTATCTTATCACAAAACTACCTGTTACCTATAATTTCAGTGCTTGCAGAGAATACCTTGCTGAAAACCGCTTATCATTTCCTTCTGCTCCTCGTTGGGTTCGACACTCTTACTTATCGAAAGGACTACGATAGATCCCCTATACTTGTGGGTCATCACTATACGTCTCTCGGGCTTGGTCTTCGGGAGGTGGTGTAGATAGAACTCCAAGGACGAAGGCTTCCGACGATGTAGTTGGAGCTGATGGACTGGGTCCTGGAGGTGGCACTGGAGCTGTAGCTGCTGGTGCTGACACTGAAGCTGTGGCATTTGAGACTGGCACTGCATCAGACCTTGGACCTCGTAGCACACAGTGAAAAGCATCAGTGGTTGCTTTTCCTTTCCTCTCCTATGCTTCCTCCTGAAGCTGCTCAACTGCAGTCTGAATCTCAGTCACCTTCAGATCAAGATCATAGAATTTTGTCTCCACAATCCTCTCTAGGTTCTCCTGATTCTGAGTCAGGGTGGCCAAGCCCTTCTCAATCCTTAGTGTAGCTTGAATCCGATAGCCTAACGGATCTTGCTTGCTCTTTAGGAAGACTCGAGATGCCTCTTCTACACTTGGCATCCAGGCAGCTTTCTCAGCCTTTGCCTTGGCTCTCTTCTCCTGGACTTGAGCTGATGATGGTTCTTCCTCATTCATCACTACTGTGTTGTCTTCAAATTCAGGATTTAAGGGTAGATGCTCCTTGTCTAGCAAGTAATTCCATGTGCCCATCTTAGAGTTGATGAGCTCCTGAATATGTGGAGCATACCCATAACTCCTCTTTTGATCAGCAGTAGTCCTTTTGATAGTTTCGACAATCAGGCTCATAACTTTGAACTTCTGGGGAACATAAAAAAATTGCAGCATGTTGATGGAGTGTCCTCTGATCATCTTGTGATCTCCTGACTTGGGTAGCAATGTGTGCCTTAAGATCCAGTTGATAGTAGGCAGACCAGACAACAGGAAATGTACAGATCCAAGCTTGTGTGTCTCCAAAGCTTTATCAGGGATCTCTTTGTACATGTTTGCCATGGAGTTGTGGTCTTTCTTCTTGGTGGCATACACATCCATGTCATCTTCATATTCCTCTGGGGCATTGATTAGCTTGGCCCATTCATCAACTGTGGACTGGTACCTGGTACCCTCAGACATCCAAAATATCTTTCCATCTGGATAGAAGTGGGCAGTGGAGTAGAACTGCATGATCAACTCATCATTCCATTTGGTGAGCTTTTGTCCAGCGAATTCATCTACTCCACAGGCCTTAAAGCTGTCATACACTCCTGGGAAGTGATCTTCATTTTCCTGGATGAATTCCCAATCAACCCATTTCATGTCACATGCAATGGGCTTCTTGTCGAGCAGAATGGTTTCATAGAAATCTTGTTGTTCCTTTGTATGGAACCTGTAGTCAATTGCAGTCCTCCTCCTAACAGCATAGGGATCAGACTATCTCCATAACCTCAACCTGCATCTTTCCTGATGTGCATGTCCTCAGCGACTGGATGAGCATCATTGTGGTCAGGAATTTTGGGCTTCAATTTCCTCAAAACATGAGAATCATCTTTTTCTTCTTCAGCTTCAGGCACTGGGGCCTTGTTCTTTTCCTCAACAGGTATACTCCTAGTGTTTCTCTTGGGATTTGAGGGTTTTTGAGCAGCAGCCTTGGGAGCAGATTTGGGCTTAGATGGAGCAGCCCCTAATTTGATAGCATCTCCCATGAGCTTGACTTGGGTGCTGGTGCAGCATCCTCTTCCTCCTCCTCTTCTTCTGAATCTCTCATAATGGAGGATCTACCAAGTACTCTAGAAGTGGTCTTCTTGACCCTTTCTTTTCTCTTCTTTCCTTCTCCAGCAGCCTCTCCAGTTGGCTTGGAGGTTTCAGCAGTTGAGGCTCTAACTTTTAAGGTTGGCACCCTCTTGGCAGGGGCCTTCTTGTGCAAGCCAGGCTTAGTTGTGGCAGCTGACACATATTCTTTCTTCAACACCTTCTTCTTGGAGATGACTTCCTCCTCAACAGCCACATAATCCTCATCTTCAGAATCCGAGGTCTTCTTCTTCCTTGTTCTGGTGGTTGGATTGGGCAAGTTGCTTGGTGTGCTCCTGATGCCCTCATCAAAAGTGCTAGAGGGACTAGTGCCCTCACTCAAATGCACTTGTTCCTCAGACCTGTTCTGGCTGTCGCTCTGGTCAGACATCTCTGCAAACTTACTGACAGCAGACCCTGTGAATAGATATAGATGAGGTAGAGTGGATGAGCATCACAAAGTGCAGAGTTTTTGCAAAACAGATGACTTAAAAACTTAGTTTTAGTTCTTCACAGAAAGCATTTTGGAGCTACCGATTTGTAAACTCCGTGATACCGAAGCAGTTTTTGGAACCTAAACTAGTGACTCGGTCAGACCAAGTCACTGTTCCATGGCACCGAGACTGCTAGGGTTTCACAAAGAATCGAACTTGGTCACACTGAGTTGTAGTTTTCGGTCACACCGAAAGTGCAACTGCAATGGCCTAAGCCAAATCGGTGAGACTGATTTCTACAATTCGGTCGGTCCGAGATGAGTCCGGCGGAGACCTAACCCTAAATTTTCAAATCAAACCTAACCTAAGGGATGTTTTCAGTGGATAGATTGATTGCATACGTGGTCATGATCATGGCAAAGTAATGTGCTATGAATCGGATTTAAAGGAATAGCACAAAGGATCGAACTCATACCCTAATTCGGCGGAGTTCGCTACGGCGACAACGGAGGGGCAAAAATCCATTGACGGCGACAGAAACCAGCGGTGGGAGGTCGCTGGTGACGAGAGGATGATCTAGAGACCCGAGACGGCAGAGCAGGACACGCACGGGCTGAGAGGTTTTGAAGGAATTTCCAAAATCTCGCCCATGGGTATATATATCCCGACCATGTCGGTGTGGCCGAGTGGAACAACTCGGTGGCACCGAGATGCAGAATCGCAAGCGGTTGCTGCAACTCGGTGTGACCAAAAAGTTCTAATCGGTTGCACCGAGATTGAAAACCTAGATCAACTTAGTGATCTCGGTGTGACCGAAATGGACGACTTGGTCATACTGAAATGCACAAAGAGGTTTTGGAAGTTTAAGTCTATGACGAATCGGGGACTCCAAGTGCTCCTCACACAGAGTGGTTCGAATCTGACTTGATCAAACTTGGTGATGTAGCATGAATAGAGTTTGAGACGAGAAAAGCATAGATAGCTAGAGGGAGTTCTTAGGCATTATTGTCCATCCATTTGGCAAAAGAGAAAAAGCCAAACAATCAAAGCAACAGGTGTCCTCGAATGAGTAAAATATGCAACCAACATGCTCACAAATAAGATGGCAAATGAAATATGTGACAAAGCATGCACAATCACTCTAGCATCTATCAAGCAATTTGGCGATGACTAGGTCATCTATATATGAGTATATTGACTTAGGAGTCAAATGAGAACATTTGATCGTAGGTCATACTCATCGTTTAAGCACAAGTGGGGTTGCCACTTTTACATAAAGCATTGTTGTGTTCACGCCATTTGAGTTGCTTTAGCTCAATTGATTAGAGTAAAGCTCCCCCTAGATGTGATATCCCCCCTAAGAGGGGTGAACTAACCTTGGGTTTTGTCGATGATGACTTCATGTAGGTGTTGAAAATGTAGATGCTCAATATTGATGTAGTGCTTTTGGAGCAATCCTTTGGAGTGAGTTGCACTTTCAATACCTACACAGGTTAGTCCCACAAGGAACAAACAAGGATATCCATAGACATAGAGTGATGTTCACATAGGATGATGTCCATGAAAGCATTAGGTTACCTTGTCCCTATCTTACCAACAAGAGGGTTTGTGACTCCTTGAACTAGTGCAACATATGGAAGTTGTTTGCACTTGTCCTCGCCAAAATGATATGAGTGAAGTATATTGGCGGAGTCACCCTCAAGAACTCTCTAGTTCTTCTTCTTCGGGATCCACACCATCTTAATGGCAATCCTTGGAGTTGTAGTCGTACTTGATGAAGTAGAACTTGATGTAGTCTTGGGAACCCACTTGACCAAGGCTTTGGGAGCTGCCTCAAATGCATCAGTCTCCTCTTGAAGCTTGTCCTTCCCTTTTTCTTGTGGTCTTGTGGTGGAAGATCATTTTGAGCTTGTGTTCCTTGGAAAGAAGTAGGATCATACTTCTTTTGTTGAGGAACAAATTTTGTCTTGGGGTATTGATCTTATTCCCACTCAACTCCATTGGCATTGAACTTTCGTTCAAAACCAACACCTTGATTCTTCCGGTGTCTTCCTTGCTTGCGTACAATTTCCTCAAATTGCTTACTTCCGGCAAGCCTCTTGTAAACACCTTTCTCTATAATTCCCTTCAATAAGCTATTTTCTTGCTCAAATGTAACTTGGCTAAGAGAATCATTAGTGGGATCAAGAGAACTACTAGAAGCAACATCATTGGGTTTAGCATGATTATTGTTACTACTAGAAGAAGAATCTTTCTTATTCTAGTTGCTGGATTTAACTTGTGGCATGTAAGTAGACAAGAGTAAATGCTTGGTAATGTAAGAAGAACTTTTCTTGCGAAGATCATCATTGATCGCTTTTAAGAACCCATGCTCTTGCTCAAGGTTGAGGTTTTCGAAGCGTAATTTCTCATGAGTCTTTAAAAGTTCTCGATGATTTTCCAAGGTAGTTTCATGAGCTAACTTAAGAGTGTTTAACTCTTTAGTTAGACGCTCAATCTCCTTCTCATCGTCATTCGTTTTGTCTTGATTAGCATGATTAATAGCAAGTTCATCATAGTTTTCATCACTAGAATTGTCAACAAGTAAATCATCATCACCTAGCAAGTCATCTTCATCACTATTGAAATCAACATACTCGGGGTGTGATACCTTTGGGCCTTTAGCCATGAAGCATCTTCCAATTCCTTCATTTGGTGACTCAAATATGTCATAGGAGTTGGTTGACACAAGTGTTAGACTGACAACACCTTCATCTTGAGTATATTCGGAGTCGGAGTGATAACTTCTCTCGGAGTGATCGTTGGAGTCGGAGCCGGATAACCATTCACCAAGGTGAGCTTGATGTCTTCGTTTTGTGTAGCTCCTTGATGATTTGTCCTTCCTTTCCAAATCCTTGCTTCTCCATGATGTTCTTCATTCATAACGATCATCTCTACTCCTTCTCTCTCTTGCTGATGATTCTTCTCTCCTACTCCTTCTTTTGGGAGAATCTTCTCTTCTTTTGTAGGGAGCCGTACACTCATTGGAGTAGTGTCCGGATCTTCCACCATTATAGCAATTGCGTTCACGACTTGAAGATCTTTTGTCATTGTAGGACCTTGACTTGGAACTTCTTTCCTTGCTTCTATTCTTGTAAAACTTGTTGAAGTTCTTCACCATTAGGCTCAATTCTTCATTGAAGTTTTGTTTCTCACTTGATGATGTGGGAGCATCACATGAGGCTTTGTAAGCACCACTTGACTTGTTGTGAAGCTCTTCCTTATCCTTGAGTGACATCTCATGAGCAACAATCCTTCCAATGACTTCCGTTGGCTTGAGATCTTTGTAATTGGGCATCATTTGGATCAATGTGCACAAAGTATCATATTTTCCATCCAAGGCTCTTAGGATCTTCTTGGTGATGAATCTATCGGTCATCTCTTCACTCCCTAAGCCGGCAATCTCATTTGTGATGAGAGAAAGCCTAGAGTACATTTCAGCGACACCTTCACCATCCTTCATTTTGAACTTGTCAAGTTGACTTTGAAGCACATCCAATTTGGATTCCTTGACGGAGTCGATACCTTCGTGCATATCAATCAAAGTATCCCAAATTTCCTTTGCATTCTCAAGACGGCTGATTTTCTTGAACTCTTCGGGGCACAATCCGTTGAAGAGAATATCACAAGCTTGAGCATTGTATTGCATCATCTTCAACTCTTTCGCGCTAGCCTCACGATTTGGTTCTCTCCCATCAAAGAATTCACCTTGCAAGCCAATACACACAATAGCCCAAACGGCGGGGTTATGTCCAAGAATATGCATTTTCATCTTATGCTTCCAACTAGCAAAATTAGTACCATCAAAGTAAGGACCTCTATGGTGGTAATTTCCCTCACTAGATGCCATACTCTCCTAGGTTGTGAAACCAAGGCTATGATCACCAAAGCTATGGAAATCAAGGCAAATGGAGACCAAAGCTCTGATACCACTTGTAGGATCGAGAGTATGTCTAGAGGGGGGTGATTAGACTACTTGAACAAATAAAAATCTAGCCTTTTCCCAATTTTAAGTCTTGGCAGATTTTAGCAACTTAGCAAAAACAAGTAATCAACCTACACATGCAGTTCTAAGAGTATAGAAGCGGAATGTAAAACAATTGCATATGAAGGTAAAGGGAGTTTGGAGGGAGCAAACGCAATGTAGACATGTAGATTTTTGGCGTGGTTCCGATAGGTGGTGCTATCGTACATCCACGTTGATGGAGACTTCAACCACGAAGGGTAACGGTTGCGCGAGTTCACGGAGGGCTCCACTCGCGAAGGGTCCACAAAGAAGAAACCTTGTCTATCCCACCATGGCCATCACCCACGAAGCACTTGCCTCACTAGGGTAGATCTTCATGAAGTAAGCGATCTCCTTGCCCATACAAACTCCTTGGTTCAACTCCACAATCTTGACAGAGGCTCCCAAGTGACACCTAACCAATCTAGGAGACACCACTCTCCAAAAGGTAATAGATGGTGTGTTGATGATGAACTCCTTGCTCTTGTGCTTCAAGTGATAGTCTCCTCAACACTCAACTCTCTATCATAGGATTTGATTTGGTAGAAAGATGATTTGAGTGGAAAGCAACTTGAGGAAGGCTAGAGATCAAGATTTATGTGGTTGGATTGGAATATCTTGACCTCAACACAAGTGTTGGTGGTTCTCTCTCAGAAAATGTATGTTGGAAATGTAGGCATATTCTAATGGATCTCTCCACGAATGAAGAGTGTGTGGAGGGATATATATAGCCTCCACACAAAATCTAACCGTTACACACAAATTACCAAGCTCGGTGGGACCAAATAATGAAACTCGGTTGGACCGATTTAGTTCAAAATGTGAACGTTAGGATTTTCGATGGGACCGGTTCCATTAGGGTTAGGGCATAACATAATCTTGGTGAGACAGATTACACAAACTCGGTGGGACCGATTTTGGTAATAGGAAAACAGAGAGTTGGTCAGGCAAACTCGATGGGACCAATTCGCTCATCTCAGTTAGACCGAAACGTTACAAAGGGGAAATAGAGAGTTTGCATTGCAATCTCGGTGGGACCGATCTCTCATCTCGGTTGGACCAAAACGTTACAAAGGGAAATAGAGAGTTTGCAATCCCATCTCGGTGAGACCGAGATCCCTATCGGTGAGATCGGAGTGACTAGGGTTTCTGGCGGTACCTATGTCAAGTGAACTCGGTGGCGTCGGATAGAAGATTTCGGCGGGGCCGAGATTGACTTTTGGTTTGGGACATATGTGGATATGGGAAAGTAGTTGAGGGTTTTTGGAGCATATCACTAAGCATTTTGAGCAAGCAACTCACTAAGCAACACCTCACCCCCTTCTAATAGTATTGGCTTTTCCTATGGACTCAATGTGATCTTGGATCACTAAAAGTAAAATGTAGAGTCTTGTGCTTTGAGCTTGAGCCAATCTTTTGTCCTTAGCATTTTGAGGGGTCCACTTTCTAATCCATGCCATGCCAATCATTGAGCTTTTCCTAAAATATTTATCTTCAAGTAGCATTAGCTCAATGAGCTATATGTTGTAAGGAATTACCAAAACCACCCAGGGATAGTTGCACTTTCGTGGGTGTTGGGCCTCATCGAAGGGCGGGGTCGCGACCGGATCCAGCACCCAGATGAGCGTGGTGAGCTCTGGCGTAGCCGCGGATGGATGGAGCTCCTCGTTAAATTAATTCTCTTGTAATATGTTCGTGTATACTATAGTGTTTGTGGGTACTGTATTGTGAAATTCATTCTTCGATTCTAGGAACAAGTGTTGAAGGTACTATAGTGTTTATCATCGTCCGTTCGTTCCTTGTCGGCTTGTATTGTTGGAGTACTGCTCGCCGGGCGCCGGACACGCCGAACGCAGGACGCCGGACAGGCTGCTCGCCGGACTTTTTTTTAATATTTACTAAGTTCTTTCTCGTCTGTGATTTTATGAGGTTGACAGCAAAGGTTGTGTTTGGCAGACGGCAAAGGTAGGGCATCTTTGCCGTCTGCTGGTGAACGACAAAGAACATTTAATCTTTGCCGTCCGCCAGCAGACGGCAAAGTGCCCTTCGCCGTAGCTTATTCAGCCAAACCTGTTGCCATTTGCTGGCTGACGGCAAAGGCCTTTGCCGTCCGCCAGGAATGACTTTGCTGTCAGCCATGGCAGACGTCAAAGTGCATGATTCCTGTAGTGTTTCCCTGAAAACACAACCAACACAACTATTTAGGTGGTCTCTGGAAGCATCGGTTTGTCCATTATAAAATATATCAAGTATTTCATTTGTCTTGAGAGGATGATCAGGCAAAGCATTAAGTAATTGGAGAAGCCTCCCCAAGCTTGTGGGAGACTCTCTTCTTCAATTTGCACAAGATTAAATATTTCCTTTAAAGCAGCTTGTTTCTTATGAGCGGGGAAGTATTTTGCAGAGAAGTAATAAATCATATCCTGGGGACTACGCACACAACCAAGAGCAAGATAATTAAACCATAACTTAGCATCACCCTTTAATGAGGAAGGAAACAATTTGATTATATAGTAATAGCGAATTTTTTCCTCATGAGCAAATAGGGTGGCTATATCATTTAATTTAGTAAGATGTGCCATAACAGTTTCAGATTCATAACCATGAAAAGGATCAGATTCAACCGAAGTAATTAACTCGGGACCAACAGAGAATTCCTAATCCTTATCATTAACAAAGATAGGTGAAGTAGTAAAACCAGGATCATATTTTATTCTAGCATTCAAGGATTTTCCTTTCAGCTTAGCTAACAGTTTCTTAAGATCATCTCTATCATTGCAAGCAAAGAAGTCTCTAGCAGTTTCTTCATCCATAACATAACCCTCAGGAACAATAGGCAATTCATATCTAGGGGGAGAATCATAATCATCATTTTCAATAATATCATCAATTTCAGTAATTTCATTCTCTCTAACCCTAGCAAGTTGTTCATCAAGAAATTCACCTAGTGGCGCAGTATCATCAAGCACAGAAGTAGTATCATCATAAGCATCATGCATAATAGAAGTGGCATCATCAATAACATGTGGCATATCAGAATCAATAGTAGGTGTAGGTGTTGCAAGTTTACTCAAAACAGAAGGAGAATCCAGTGCAAAGCTAGATGGCGGTTCCTTACCTCCCCTCGTAGTTGAGGGAAAATTCTTAGTTCTTTGATCTTTCAAGTTCCTCATAGCGATCAACAGATATAAATCCCAAGTGACTCAGAGAATAGAGTTATGCTCCCCGGGAACGGCGCCAGAAAAAGGTCTTGATAACCAACAAGTATAGGGGATCTCAACAGTTTCGAGGGTAGAGTATTCAACCCATTATTGATTCGACACAAGGGGAGCCAAGGAATATTCTCGAGTATTAGCAGCTGAGTTGTCAATTCAACCACACCTGAAAGACTTAATATCTACAGCAAAAGTATTTAGTAGCAAAGTAGTATGAAAGTAATGGTAACGGTGGCAAAAGTAACAGTAGAAGTTTTGTAGCAATCGGAATAGTGGCAACAAAAAAGTAATGAAGCAAAGATCAATATGTGAAAAGCTCATAGGCAATGGATCAATGATGGATAATTATGTCGGATGGCATTCATCATGCAATAGTTATAACATAGGGTGACACAGAACTAGCTCTAGTTCATCAATATAGTGTAGGCATGTATTTTGAATATAGTCATACGTGCTTATGGAAAAGAACTTGCATGACATCTTTTGTCCTACCCTCCCGTGGCAGCGGGGTCCTATTGGAAACTAAGGCATATTAAGGCCTTCTTTTAATAGAGTATCATACCAAAGCATTAGCACTTAGTGAATACATGAACTCCTCAAACTACAGTCATCATCGGGAGTGGTCCCGACTATTGTCACTCCGGGGTTGCCGGATCATAACACGTAGTAGGTGACTATAACTTGCAATATCGGATCAAGAACAAAAATATATTCATGAATACATAATAGGTTCAGATCTGAAATCATGGCACTAGGGCCCTAGTGACAAGCAATAGGCATAGCAAAGTCATAGCAACATCAATCTTAGAACATAGTGGATACTAGGGATCAAACCTAACAAAACTAACTCGATTACATTGTAAATCTCACCCAACCCATCACGGTCCAGCAAGCCTATGATGGAATTACTCATCACGGTGGTGAGCATCATGAAATTGGTGATGGAGGATGGTTGATGATGACGATGGCGACGGATTCCCCTCTCCGGAGCCCAAAATGGACTCCAGATCTGCCATCCCGAGGAAGAACAGGACTTGGCTACGGCTCCGTATCGTAAAACGCAATGAATCCTTCTCTCTGATTTTCTTTCTCCCCGAAAGTGAATATATGGAGTTGAGGTCGGTAAAGGTCCAGGGGGGGCATAAGGTTGGAGGGCATGCCCCAGGGGGGTGGGTGCGCCACCCACCCTTGTGGCTAGGGTGTGGGCCCTCTGGTGCTGATTCTTCTGCTAATATTTTTTATTAATTCCAAAACTTGGCTCCGTGAAGTTTTAGGTCATTCCGAGAACTTTTTATTCTGCACAAAAATAACACCATGGCAATTCTGCTGAAAACAGCGTCAGTCTGGGTTAGTTCCATTCAAATCATGCAAGTAAGAGTCCAAAACAAGGGGAAAAAAGTTTGGAAAAGTAGATTCGTTGGATACATATCAGGTCAACTGTCAGGAGTTGGAGCACTGCGCGTAGCATCTTGGAAGGAAGCAAGGGCACCTAAAGCCTCATGGGGTCGTCGGGGCCGGTGAGGGCCCACATCGGGCGAGAATGGCACTAGAGTGGAGCGATGCACCGCCGAACAAACTCCCTCACCACCATCGACACCGTCACCCCTGCCTCCTTCAGCTTGGCCAGCCTGGCCAGGACACGCACGAGCCGCCTGTCGACGAGCTCCACATGTCCCCAGCCGGAGCTCGGCTCCGCCGACGCCCGCAGGAGGAGGAGCAGGGGGATGCATTGAAGGAAATATGCCCTGGAGGCAATAATAAAGTTGCTATTTATATTTCCTTATATCATGATAAATGTTTATTATTCATGCTAGAATTGTATTAACCAGAAACTTGATACATGTGTGAATACATAGACAAACAGAGTGTCCCTAGTATGCCTCTACTTGACTAGCTCGTTAACCAAAGATGGTTAAGTTTCCTGACCATAGACATGTGTTGTCATTTGATCAACGGGATCACATCATTAGGAGAATGATGTGATGGACAAGACCCATCCGTTAGCTTAGAATAATGATCGTTAAGTTTTATTGCTATTGCTTTCTTCATGACTTATACATATTCCTTTGACTATGTGATTATGCAACTCCCGAATACCGGAGGAACACGTTGTGTGCTATCAAATGTCACAACGTAACTGGGTGATTATAAAGATGCTCTACAGGTGTCCCAGAAGGTGTTTGTTGGGTTGGCATAGATCGAGATTAGGATTTGTCACTCCATGTATCCGAGAGGTATCTCTGGGCCCTCTCGGTGATGCACATCATGATAAGACTTGCAAGCAATGTGACTAATGAGTTAGTTATGGGATGATGCATTGCAGAATGAGTAAAGAGACTTGCCGGTAACGATATTGAACTAGATATAAGGATATCGACGATCGAATCTCGGGCAAGTAACATACCGATGACAAAGGGAATAGCTTATGTTGTTATGCGATTTGACCGATAACGATCTTTATAGAATATGTAGGAGCCAATATGGGAATCCAGGATCCGCTATTCATTATTGACCAGAGATGTGTCTCAATCATGTCTACATAGTTCTCGAACCCATAGGGTCCGCACGCTTAACGTTCAATGACGATTTGTATTATGAGTTATGTGTTTTTTGTGACCGAAGTTTGTTCAGAGTCCTGGATGAGATCACGTACATGACGAGGAGTCTCGAAATGGTCGAGAGGTAAAGATTGATATATTGTACGAAGGTATTCGGACACCGGAAAGGTTTCGGGACGTTTCTGATATTTACCGAGGAATCGAGGGGTTACAGGAACCCCTCAGAAAAGTTATGGGCCTTAATGGGCCATAAGGGAGTAGGAGAGGGCAGCCCGCAGGGTCGCACGTTCCCCCCCCCCCCAAGGGAGTCCGAATTGTACTAGGGGAGGGGGCGCGACCCCCCTCTTTCCTCTCCCTCTCCCTCTCATTCCCTACTTCCCCCTCTTGGAATAGGAAAGGGAGTCCAACTAGGATTGGGAATCCTAGTTTGACTCCCCTTTGATAACCCACAAGTATAGGGGATTCCAACAGTTTTCGAGGGTAGAGTATTCAACCCATATTTATTGATTCGATACAAGGGGAGCCAAAGAATATTCTCAAGTATTAACGGTTGAGTTGTCAATTCAATCGCACCTGAAAGACTTAATATCTGCAGCAAAGTATATTTAGTAGCAAAGTAATATGGAAGTAACAGTAACGGTGGCAAAAGTAACAGTATTGGTTTTGTAGTGATTGTAACAATGGCAACGGAAAAGTAACTAAACAAAGATCAATGTGTGAAAAGCTCGTAGGCAATGGATCTGTGATGCGTGAATATGTCGGATGCGATTCCTCATGCAATAGTTATAACATAGGGTGTCACAGAACTAGCTCCAGCTCATCAATGTAATGTAGGCATGTATTCCGAATATAGTCATCATATGTTCTTATGGAAAAGAACTTGCATGACATCTTTTGTCCTACCCTCCCGTGGCAGCGGGGTCCTATTGGAAACTAAGGGATATTAAGGCCTCCTTTTAATAGAGTACCAGAACAAAGCATTAACACTTAGTGAATACACGAACTCCTCAAACTACGGTCATCACCGGGAGTGGTCCCTATTATTGTCACTTTGGGGTTACCGGATCATAACAAATAGCAGGTTTCTATTGACTTGCAAAATAGGATCAAGAACTCACATATATTCATGAAAACATAATAGGTTCAGATCTGAAATCATGGCACTCGGGCCCTAGTGACAAGCATTAAGCATAGCAAAGTCATAGCAACATCAATCTCACAACATAATGGTTATTAGGGATCAAACCCTAACAAAACTAACTCAATTACATGATAAATCTCATCCAACCCATCACTGTCCAGCAAGCCTACGATGGAATTACTCATGCACGGCGGTGAGCATCACAAAATTGGTGATGGGGGAAGGTTGATGATGATGATGGCGACGGATTCCCCTCTCCGGAGCCCCAAACGGACTCCAGATCAGCCCTCCCGAGAGATATCAGGGCTTGGCGGCGGCTCCGTAACGTAAAACGCGATGAATCCTTCTCTCTAATTTTTTTCTCCCCAAACGTGAATATATAGAGTTGGAGTTGAGGTAGGTGGAGCATCAGGGGGGCCACGAGACGGGGGGGTGGGCGCGCCCCCACCCTCGTGGGCAGGGTGTGGGCCCCTGACGTTGATTCTTTCGCCAGTATTTTTTATATATTCCAAAAATATTCTCCATGAAGTTTCAGGTCATTCCGAGAACTTTTGTTTCTACACAAAAATAACACCATGGCAATTCTGCTGAAAACAGCGTCAGTCCGGGTTAGTTCCATTCAAATCATGCAAGTTAGAGTCCAAAACAAGGTCAAAAGTGTTCGGAAAATTAGATACGATGGAGATGTATCAACTCCCCCAAGCTTAAACCTTTGCTTGTCCTCAAGCAATTCAGTTGACAAACTAAAAATGATAAAGAAAAACTTTTACAAACTCTGTTTGATCTTGTTGTTGTAAATATGTAAAGCCAGCATTCAAGTTTTCAACAAAGATTATGAACTAACCATATTCACAATAAAATTTAGGTCTCATGTTTACTCATATCAATGGCATAATCAACTAGCGAGCAATAATAGTAAATCTCAGATGACAACACTTTCTCAAAACAATCATAATATGATATAACAAGATCGTATGTCGCTAGCCCTTTCTGAGACTGCAAAACATAAATGCAGAGCACCCCTAAAGCTCAAGGACTGACTAAACATTGTAATTCATGGTAAAAGAGATCCATTCACAGTCATACTCAATGTAAACTAATAGTAATGCATGCAAATGATAGCAGTTCTCTCCAACTGGTGATTTTTAATAAGAGGGTGATGACTAAACATAAAAGTAAATAGATAGGCCCTTCACAGAGGGAAGCAGGGATTTGTAGAGGTGCGAGAGCTCGATTTTCGAAATAGAGATAAATAATATTTTGAGTGGCATACTTTCATTATCAAGATAACAACCGAGAGATCTCAATATCTTCCATGCTGCACACATTATAGGCGGTTCCCAAATAGAATGGTAAAGTTTATACTCCCCCACCACCAACAAACATCAATCTATGGCTTGTCCGAAACAACGGGTGCCTCCAACTAACAACAATCATGGGGGAGTTTTGTTTGCAATTATTTTAATTTAAGCATGCGACTGGGCATCCCAGTTTCCAGCCATTTTCTCATGAATGAGGAGCGGAGTCCACTCCTCTTGAGAATAATCCACCTAGCATGGAAGATATAGATAGCCCTAGTTGATACATGAGCTATTCGAGCATACAAAACACAATTGCATTTGAAGGTTTAGAGTTTGGCACATACAAATTTACTTGGAACGGCAGGTAGATACTGCATATAGGAAGCTATGGTGGACTCATATGGAATAACTTTTGGGGTTTATGGAAGTGGATGCACCAGCAGTATTCCCGCTTAGTACAAGTGAAGGCTAGAAAGAGACTGGGAAGCGACCAGCTAGAGAGCGACAACAGTCATGAACATGCATTAACATTAATCAACACTGAGTGCAAGCATGAGTAGGATATAATTCACCATGAACATAAATATCGTAGAGGCTATGTTGATTTTGTTTCAACTACATGCGTGAGCATGTGCCAAGTCAAGCCACTCGAATCGTTCAAAGGAGGATACCACCCTATCATACCACATCACCACTATTTTAATAGCATGTTGGCATGCAAGGTAAACCATTATAAACTCCTAGCAAATTAAGCATGGCATGAGCAACTATAATCTCTAATTGTCATTGCAAATGTGTTTCCTTCATAATAGGTTGAATCAGGAACGATGAACTAATCATATTTACAAAAACAAGATAGGTCGAGTTCATACCAGCTTCTCTCATCTCAATCATTCCATCATATATCGTCATTATTGCCTTTCACTTGCACGACCGAACGGTGTGGATAATAATAATAGTGCACGTGCATTGGACTAAGCTAGAATCTGCAAGCATTTAATACAAGGGAGAAGACATGGTAACGTGGGCTCTTTGTTAGATCAACAATAATTCATGTGAGAGCCACTCAAGATTTTAGGTCTTCTCCTCTCGACCCCAAAGAAAATAAAAGAAACAAAACTTTTTACATGGGAAAGCTCCCAACAAGCAAAAGAAGAACGAGAAATCTTTTTGGGTTTTCTTTTAATTACTACTACTACAGGCATGGAAAGTAAACGAGCTAAAAGCTACAACTAATTTTTTGGTTTTTATTAAGGTTTTTCAAACACACAAGTAGAAGGCTTAAAAAGAAAATAAACTAGCATGGATAGTACAATGAAAAAGTATGAGCACCGATAACTGGAATGAGTGTGTGAACATGAATGTAATGTCGGTGAGAAATACGTACTCCCCCAAACTGGGGTCGTACTAAGATGCAGCAGCTACTGCCTGACGAGCTGCAACTTGAAGGCGAGCTGCTTCCGTCCTCCTCTCGTACTCGTTCGCCTCCTCCCTGGTTATAACATACCTCCTTTTTGCCTGAAAGTCAAAGAAAGTAGGAACAGGGAGAGCAACATGGATTGTGCGCGGTCTGTCAAAGATTAGTCGGTACTGGAGGAATTGTTCATTCCTCTCAACAAACTGATGGCGAACCATGGCATTATAATCTAGGTAAGCAGGAGGTAACTCAATATCATTTCCATGTATGGGTATATCAAGATAGTTAGCTACACGAGTTGCATAAATTCCACCAAACAAATCTCCACTTATACTGTTGTGATGCAACCTACGGGCAACAATAGCCCCCAAGTTATATTGTTTATCACCTAATACCGCACTCTTGAGGACACTAAGATCTAGAACGCACATGTGACAAGCCTCATCTTTCCCGTTAATGCATTTACCAATGAAGAGAGCAAAATAATGTATGGAAGGGAAATGAATGCTCCCTATGGTAGCTTGTGTGATTTCCCTAGATTCCCCCATAGTAATACTAGCAAGAAAGTCTTTATATTCAGATTTGCGAGGTTCACTAACATTGCCCCAGTGCGGGAGTTTACAAGCAGTATTAAAATATTCTAGGTCCATGGTATATGATTTATCATAAAGATCAAATAAAACAGTGTGAGAATTACGCGAGGATGTAAATTTAAACCTTCTCACAACTGAATCAGTTAGATAGAGGTATTGCTGGCACTTATCTGACACGAAGCTCTCAAGATCAGTGTTACGCACATACGCGTCAAATTCATCCTTGATGCCTGCTTGGACCATGAACTCCTCTGACGGCCATTCACAAGGCCGCACTTGAGCTTCCCTTGGTAGTTCATTGTCCGGCTCACGTATCGCGAGCCTTGGGCCTTGCTTCCTTGAGGAACCACCTTGGTACATTTTCCTAAACATATTTCTTCCTCTGAAAAATTTCTAAAATTTTTAGTAACTCAAAATAAAAGTGAATCAAACTGAACAAGATTGATAGCAACTACTTCTGCAAGTGCCTAGAGGCCATATCATGCATTAAAACTACTTTTGACCACATAAATTTGACATGCAAGCTCAAGAACAGGGTCACCTAAGCAGCAAAAATTTGCAATAAATAAAGCACTAGAACAAAAACTAATTGGACCATTGGAGGAGTCACATACCGAAGAACAATCCTCCAAAGCAGTTTTGTGAATGGAGCTTTGAGCAAGGAGATCGAAAATGGCAGCAAGATGAGCTAGAACTCGGGTTTGAGCTGGTGGAGGATTTTTTTGGAGGATGACGGAGTATGTGTGTGCAAGGATAAGTGGAGGGGCCCACGTGGGGTCCACGAGGCAGGGGCGCGCCCCAGGGGGCGCCCTAGACCCTCGAGGCCAGGTGGTGAGGCCCCCAGGTGTGTTCTTAGTGCCAATAATTCTTAAATATTCTACAAAAAATCGTCTAAATTTTTTAGGGTATTTGGAGAACTTTTATTTTCAGGGTATTTTTTATTGCAAGGATAATTCAGAAAACAAACAGAAAATATTATTTTTGCTTTATTTAATCTAAATAACAGAAAGTAAAAGGAGGGTACAGAGAGTTGTGCTTTCTAACTTCATCCATCTCATGCTCATCAAAAGGAATCCACTAACAAGGTTGGTCAAGTCTTGTTAACAAACTCATTTCAAATGGCATGAAACCGGAGAAATTTCGAATGACACTAAGTTACCTCAACGGGGATATGCACATCCTCAATAGTAAGAATATCATATTTCTTCTAGACAGTAGGAAGAGGAAATTCAAAACCTCCTATAGTAATCGTTGGAATTTTTCCAATAGAATTGGTATTGTGGACTTGAGGTTGTTTCCTTGGAAAGTGTACCGTATGCTCATTACCATTAACATGAAAAGTGACATTGCCTTTGTTGCAATCAATAACATCCCCTACAGTATTCAAAAAGGGTCTACCAAGGATAATCGACATACTATCATCCTCAGGATATCAAGAATAACAAAGTCTGTTAAAATAGTAACGCTTGCAACCACAACAGGCACATCCTCACAAATACCGACAGGTATAGCAGTTGATTTATCAGCCATTTGCAAAGATATTTCAGTAGGTGTCAACTTATTCAAATCAAGTCTACGATATAAAGAGAGAGGCATAACACTAACACCGGCTCCAAGATCACATAAAGCAGTTTTAACATAGTTTCTTTTAATGGAGCATGGTATAGTTGGTACTCTGGGATCTCCTAGTTTCTTTGGTATTCCACCCTTAGAAGTATAATTAGCAATCATGGTAGAAATTTCAGCTTCTGGTATCTTTCTTTTATTTGTGACAATATCTTTCATATACTTAGCATAAGGATTAATTATGATCATATCAGTCAAATGCATACGCAAAAAGATAGGTTTAATCATTTCAGCAAAGCGCTCAAAATCCTCATCGTCCTTTTTCTTGGATGGTTTAGGAGGAAAAGGCATGGGTTTCTGAACCCATGGTTCTCTTTCTTTACCGTGCTTCCTAGCAACAAAGTCTCTCTTATCATAACGGTGATTCTTTGGTTGTGGGTTATCAAGATCAACAGCAGGTTCAATATATACATCATTGTTATTGCTAGGTTGAGCACCAACATGAACATCGTCATTAATATTATCCCTAGGTTCATGTTCATTACCAGATTGTGTTTCAGCATCAGAATAGAAATATCATTGGGATTCTCTGGTGTGTCAACAACAGGTTCACTAGAAGCATGCAAAGTCCTATCATTTTTCTTTTTCTTCTTCTTAGAAGAACTAGGTGCATCAACATTAGTTCTCTGAGAATCTTGCTCAATTCTCTTAGGGTGGCCCTCGGGATACAAAGGTTCCTGAGTCATTTTACCCCCTCTAGTCACAACTCTAACATCATTATCATTTTTCTTATTATTTAATACATTGAGCAAATCATTCTGAGCTTTAATTACTTGTTCTACTTGAGTGGTAACCATAGAAGCATGTTTACTAATAAGTTTAAGTTCACCTTTAACTCTAGACATATAATCACTCAAGTGTTCAAACATATAAGCATTACGTTTCAATTGTCTACCAACATAAGCATTGAAGTCTTCTTGTTTAACCATAAAATTATCAAACTCATCCAAGCATTGGCTAGCAAATTTAGTAGATGGGATTTCACCCTTATCAAATCTATAGAGAGAATTTACCTTTACTACCTGTGTCAGGTTATCAAGACCATGTATTTCTTCAATAGGTTGTAAATTTTAACATCTTCAGCTTTAATACCCTTTTCTTTCATAGATTTCTTTAACTCTTGCATATCTTCAGGACTGAGAAATAGAATACCCCTTTTCTTCGGAGTTGGTTCAGGAAGTGTCCAATCATTATCATTACTCAACATATTATTCAATAGCAATTCAGCTTGATCAACAGTTCTTTCCCTGAAAACACAACTAGCACAACTATCCAGGTGGTCTTTGGAAGCATCGATTAGTCCATTATAAAAGATATCAAGTATTTCATTTTTCTTGAGAGGATGATCAGGCAAAGCATTAAGTAATCGGAGAAGCCTCCCCCAAGCTTGTGGGGGACTCTCTTCTTCAATTTGCACAAAATTATATATTTCCCTTAAGGCACCTTGTTTCTTATGAGCGGGGAAATATTTAGCAGAGAAGTAATAAATCATATCCTAGGGACTACGCACACAACCAAGACCAAGAGAATTAAACCATATTTTAGCATCACCCTTTAATGAGAACGGAAATAACTTAAGGATAAAGTTATAGCGAGTTTTCTCATCATTAGAGAACAGGGTGGCTATATCATTTAATTTAGTAAGATGCGCCACAACAGTTTCAGATTCATAGCCATAAAAAGGATCAGATTCAACCAAAGTAATTAACTCAGGATCGACAGAGAAATCATAATCCTTAACAGAGATACAGATAGGTGAAGTAGCAAAAGCAGGGTCATATTTAATGCTAGCATTCAAAGACTTTTCTTTCAATTTAGCTAACAGTTTCTTAAGATCATATCTATCATTGCAAGCTAAAAAGTCTCTAGCAGTTTCTTCATCCATAACATAACCCTCAGGCACAACAGGCAATTCATATCTAGGGAAGAATCTTCATCATCACTTTCATCAATATTATCAGTTTCAATAATTTCATTCTCTCTAACCCTAGCAAGTTGTTCATCAAGAAATTCACCTAGTGGCACAGTATTATCAAGCATAGAAGTAGTTTCATCATAAGCATCATGCAAAGCAGAAGTGGCAACATCAATAACATGCGACATATCAGAATGAATAGCAGGAGTAGGTGTCGCAAGTTTACTCAAACAGAAAGTGAATCAAGTGCAGAGCTAGATGGTAGTTCCTTATCTCCCCTCGTAGTTGAGGGTAAAATCTTGGTTCTTTCATCTTTCAAGTTCTTCATAGTGATCAACAGATATAAATCCCAAGTGACTCAAAGAATAGAGCTATGGTCCCCGGCAATGGCGCCAGAAAATAGTCTTGATAACACACAAGTATAGGGGATCGCAACAGTTTTCGAGGGTAGAGTATTCAACCCAAATTTATTGATTCGACACAAGGGGGGCCAAAGAATATTATCAAGTATTAACAGTTGAGTTGTCAATTCAACTGCACCTGAAAGACTTAATATCCACAACAAAGTATTTAGTAGCAAAGTAATATGGAAGTAACAGCAACGGTGGCAAAAGTAACAGCATTGGTTTTGTAGTGATTGTAACAGTGGCAACGTAAAAGTAACTAAGCAAAGATCAATATGTGAAAAGCTCGTAGGCAATGGATCAGTGATGGGTGATTATGTCAGATGCGGTTCCTCATGCAACAGTTATAACATAGGGTGACACAGAACTAGCTCCAGTTCATCAATGTAATGTAGGCATTTATTCTGAATATAGTCATACGTGCTTATGGAAAAGAACTTGCATGACATCTTTTGTCATAACCTCCCGTGACAGCGGGGTCCTATTGGAAACTAAGGGATATTAATGCCTCCTTTTAATAGAGTACCAGAACAAAGCATTAACACTTAGTAAATACATGAACTCCTCAAACTACGGTCATCACCGGGAGTGGTCCCGATTATTGTCACTTCGGGGTTACCGGATCATAACACATAGCAAGTGACTATTGACTTGCAAAATAGGATCAAGAACTCACATATATTCATGAAAACATAATAGGTTCAGATCTGAAATCATGGCACTCGGGCCCTAGTGACAAGCATTAAGCATAGCAAAGTCATAGCAACATCAATCTCAGAACATAATGGATATTAGGGATCAAACCCTAACAAAACTAACTTGATTACATGATAAATCTCATCCAACCCATCACCGCCAGCAAGCCTACGATGGAATTACTCACGCACGCGGTGAGCATCATGAAATTGGTGATGGTGGAAGGTTGATGATGATGATGATGGCGACGGGCTCCCCTCTCCGGAGCCCCGAACGGACTCCGGATCAGCCCTCCCAAGAGAGATTAGGGCTTGGCAGTGGCTCCGTATCATAAAACATGATGAATCCTTCTCTCTGATATTTTTCTCCCTGAACGTGACTATATAGAGTTGGAGTTGAGGTCGGTGGAGCATCAAGGGGCCCATGAGACACGGGGCGCGCCCCCCACCCTCATGGACAGGGTGTGGGCCCCCTGACATTGATTCTTTCGCCAGTATTTTTTATATATTCCAAAAATATTCTCCGTGAAGTTTTAGGTCATTCCGAGAACCTTTGTTTCTGCACAAAAATAACACCATGGCAATTCTGCTGAAAACAGCGTCAGTCCGGGTTAGTTCCATTCAAATCATGCAAGTTAGAGTCCAAAACAAGGTTAAAAGTGTTTGGAAAAGTAGATACGATGGAGATGTATCACCTCTTGGTGCGCCCCCTCATGGCCGCCAGCCTCCTCCCTCTCCTCCTTTATATACGGGGGCGGGGGGCACCCCAAAGGCACACCAATTGTTCCTCTGCCATGTGCGGTGCCCCCTCCATAGTTTACCACCTCGGTCATATTGTCGTAGTGCTTAGGTGAAGCCCTGCGCGGATCACATCATCAACACCATCACCACACTGTCGTGCTGACGAAACTCTCCCTCGACCCTTTACTAGATCAAGAGCTCAAGGGACGTCATCATGCTGAACGTGTGCTGAACACAGAGGTACCGTATGTTCGGTACTTGGATTGGTTGGATCATGATGTGATACGTCTCCAACGTATCTATAATTTTTAATTGTTCCATGCAATTATATTATCTGTTTTGGATGTTTAATGGGCTTTATTATCCATTTTTATATTATTTTGGGGACTAACCTATTAATCGAAGGCCCAGTGTAAATTGTTGTTTTTTTGCCTATTTCAGTGTTTCGCAGAAAAGGAATATCAAACGGAATCCAAATGGAATGAAACCTCCACGAGGATCTTTTTTGGAACAAACGCAATCCAGGAGACTTGGAGTGGAGGTCAAGGAAGCAACAAGGAGGCCACGAGGTAGGGCGGCGTGCCCCCACCCTCGCGGGCCCCTCGTAGCTCCACCGACCTACTTCTTTCACCTATATATACTCTTATACCCTGGAAACATCTAGGGGAGCCATGAAACCACTTTTCCACAGCCGCAACCTTCTTTACCCATGACATCCCATCTAGGAACCTTTTCCGGCGATCTGTCGGAGGGGGATTCGATCATGGAGGGCTTCTACATCAACACCATAGCCTCTCCGATGATGTGTGAGTACTTTACCACAGACCTTCGGGTACATAGTTATTAGCTAGATGGCTTCTTCTCTCTATTTGGTTCTCAATTCAAAGTTTTCCTTGATGTTCTTGGATATCTATTCGATGTAATACTTTTTGCGGTGTGTCTGCCAAGATCTGATGAATTGTGGGTTTATGATCAAGTTTATCTATGAACAATATTTGATTCTTCTCTGAATTCTTATATGCATGATTTGATATCTTTACAAGTCTCTTCGAATTATCAGTTTGGTTTGGCCTACTAGATTGATATTTCTTGCAATGGGAGAAGTGCTTAGCTTTGGTTTCAATCTTGCGGTGTCCTTTCCCAGTGACAGCAGGGGCAGCAAGGCACGTATTGTATTGTTGCCATCGAGGATAAAAAGATGGGGTTTATATCATATTGCTTGAGTTTATCCCTCTACATCAAGTCATCTTGCCTAATGTGTTACTTTGTTCTTATGAACTTAATACTCTAGATGCATGCTGGATAGCGGTCAATGTGTGGAGTAATAGTAGTAGATGCAGAACCGTTTCGGTCTAATTGACACGAATGTGATGCCCATGTTTATGATCATGCCTAGATATTCTCATAACTATGCGCTTTTCTATCAATTGCTCGGCAGTAATTTGTTCACCCACCATAATACATGCTATCTTGAGAGAAGCCACTAGTGAAACCTATGGCAACCGAGTCTACTTCACATCATATTAATTTCCCGTCAACTAGCTATTTTTGTCCTTGTTTATTTTGCAGTCTTTACTTTCCAATCTATACAACAAAAATACCAAAAATATTTATCTTATTATCTTTATCAGATCTCACTTTTGCAAGTGGCCGTGAAGGGATTGACAACCCCTTTATCGCGTTGGTTGCAAGGTTCTTATTTGTTTGTGCAGGTACTAGGCGATTTGCGTGTAGTCTCCTACTGGATTGATACCTCGGTTCTCAAATACTGAGGGAAATACTTATGCTACTTTGCTGCATCACCCTTTCCTCTTCAAGGGAAAACCAATGCATGCTCAAGAGGTAGCAAGAAGGATTTCTGGCACCGTTACCAGGGAGATTTACACCAAGTCAAGTCTAGATTTGATCTCCCGACAACTAGCCATTTCTGGTGCCCTAGCTGGGGAGATCTATGCTCAAGTCAAGACATACCAAGTACCCATCACAAACTCTTATCACTCGCATTACATTATTTGCCATTTTCCTCTCGTTTTCCTCTCCCCCACTTCACCTTTGTCATTTTATTCGCCCTTTTTCCATTCGCTTCTTTTCGCTTGCCTCTTGTTTGCTTGTGTGTTGGATTGATTGTTTGCCACGATGGCTCAAGATAACACTAAATTGTGTGACTTTTCCAATACCAACAATAATGATTTTATTGCTCCTATTACCGATGATGAATCTTGTGAAATTAATGCTGCTTTGTTGAATCTTGTCATCAAAGATCAATTTTCTGGCCTTCCTAGTGAAGATGCCACTACCCATCTAAACAACTTTGTTGATTTGTGTTATATGCAAAATAAGAAAGATGTGGATAATAATATTGTTAAATTGAAGCTATTTCTGTTTTCTCTTAGAGATCATGCTAAAACTTGGTTCTCTTCTTTGCCTAAAAATAGTATTGATTCATCGAGTAAGTGCAAAGATGCTTTTATCTCTAAGTATTTTCCTCCCACTAAGATCATCTCTCTTAGAAATGATATTATGAATTTTAAGCAACTTTATCATGAGCATGTTGCACAAGCTTCAGATAGGATGAAATTAATGATACATAATTGCCCTACACATGGTTTGAATCTATGGATGATTATACAAAAAAATTATGCTAGATTGAATTTTGCTTCTAGAAATCTTTAGATTCGGCTTCGGAGGCACTTTTATGTAAATCACTTTAGGAGAAGCTACTAAACTCCTAGACAATATTATGGTTAATTATTCTCAATGTCATACTGAAAGATCCACTAGTAAAAAAGTTCATGCTATTCAAGAGATTGATGTTTTGAGTGGAAAGATGGATGAACTTATGAAATTGTTTGCTAATAAGAGTGCTTCTTCTGATCCTAAGGATATGCCTTTGTCCACTTTGATTGAGAATAATAATGAATCTATAGATGTGAATTTTGTTGGTAGGAACAATTTTGGTAACAACGCGTATAGAGGAAATTTTAATTCTAGATCGTTTCCTAGTAATTCCTCTAATAATTATGGTAATTCCTACAACAATTCTTATGGAAATATTAATAAGATTACCTCTGATTTTGAGACTAGTGTTAAAGAATTTATGAATTGGCAAAAGAATTTCAACGCATTGCTTAAAAAAATTTGCTTAAGATTGATGAGTTGGCTAGGAACATGCATAGAATTTCTCTTGATGTTGATTCTTTGAAACTTAGATCTATTACACATAAGCATGATATCAATGAGTCTCTCAAGGCCATGAGAATTTCCTTTGATGAGTGCAAAGAAAGAACCGCTAGGATGAGTGCTAAAAAAAGATTGCTTTGTGAAAGCGTGTTCTTCTAGTTTTCATGATAATAATGATGAAGATCTAAAAGTGATTGATGTGTCTCCTATTAAGTATTTGTTTTCCAATATCAACATTTATAAAGATGGGACTGGAGATGAGTCAACTTTAGTTAGAAGGCGTCCCAATGATTCAGAGTTTTTAGATCTTGATGCTAAATTTAATAAAAGTGGGATTGAAGAGGTCAAAACTTTGCATAGCAATGAACCCACTATTTTGGATTTCAAGCAATTTAATTATGATAATTGCTCTTTGATATATTGTATTTCCTTGTTGCAATCTATGTTAAATTATCCTCATGCTTATGATCAAAACAAAGCTTTTACCAAACATATCGTTGATGCTTTAATGCAATCCCATAAAGAAAAGCTTGAATTAGAAGTTTCTATCCCTAGAAAACTTTATGATGAGTGGGAACCTACTATTAAAATTAAGATTAAAGATCATGAATGCTATGCTTTATGTGATTTGGGTGCTAGTGTTTCCACGATTCCAAAAACTTTGTGTGATGTGTTAGGTTTCCGTGAATTTGATGATTGTTCTTTAAATTTGCATCTTGCGGATTCCACCATTAAGAAACCTATGAGAAGTATTAATGATGTTCTTATTGTTGCAAATAGGAATTATGTGCCCGTAGATTTCATTGTTCTTGATATAGCTTGCAATCCTACATGTCCTATTATTCTTGGTAGACCTTTCCTTCGAATGATTGGTGCAATTATTGACATGAAAGAGGAAATATTATATTCCAATTTCCGTCAAGGAAAGGCATGGAACACTTTCCTAGAAAAAAATTAAATTACCTTATGAATCAATTATGAAAGCCACATATGGATTGCATACCAAAGATGACAATACCTAGATCTATTCTTGCCTTTATGCCTAGCTAGGGGCGTTAAATGATAGCGCTTGTTGGGAGGCAACCCAATTTTATTTTTGTTCCTTGCTTTTTGTTCCTGTTTAGTAATAAATAAATCATCTATCCTCTGTTATCATTATGTTTTTTATGTTTTAATTAGTGTTTGTGCCAAGTAAAGCCTTTAGGATCTTCTTGGGAGATTGTTGTTTGATCTTGCTGGAAAAAAACCAGAAAGTATGCGCTCACGAGAATAATTTTAGTTTTTTACCAGAGAGCGATAAAATACCAATTGCAACTGCAGTAGATCAATGTAAAAAATATTTAGGATGTCCTAATTTATCAGGACTTTTGGTGTTACAGAAGTATTCGAAACCTACAGACTACTACAGACTATTCTGTTTTTGACAGATTCTGTTTTCCGTGTGTTGTTTGCTTATTTTGATGAATCTATGGCTAGTATCGGGGGTATGAACCATAGAGAAGTTGTAATACAGTAGGTTTAACACCAATATAAATAAATAATGAGTTCATTACAGTACCTTAAAGTTGTGGTTTGTTTTCTTATACTAACGGAGCTCATGAGATTTTCTGTTGAGTTTTGTGTTGTGAAGTTTTCAAGTTTTTGGGTAAAGATTTGATGGATTTTGGAACAAGGAGTGGCAATAGCCTAAGCTTGGGGATTCCCAAGGCACCCCAAGGTAAAATTCAAGGACAACCAAAATACTAAGCTTGGGGATACCCCGGAAGGCATCCCCTCTTTCGTCTTCGTCTATCGGTAACTTTACTTGAGGCTATATTTTTATTCACCACATGATATGTATTTTGCTTGGAGCGTCTTGTATGATTTGAGTCTTTACTTTTTAGTTTTCCACAATCATCCTTGCTGTACACACCTTTTGGAGAGACACACATGAATCAGAATTTATTAGAATACTCTATGCGCTTCACTTATATCTTTTGAGCTAGATAATTTTGCTCTAGTGCTTCACTTATATATTTTTAGAGCACGGTGGTGGTTTTATTTTATAGAAATTATTGATATCCCATGCTTCACTTATATTATTTTGAGAGTCTTTTAGAACAGCATGGTAATTTGCTTTGGTTAAGAAATTAGTCCTAATATGATAGGCATACAAGCTGGGTATAATAAAAACTTTCATATAAAGTGCATTGAATACTATGAGAAGTTTGATACTTGATGATTGTTTTGAGATATGAAGATGGTGATATTAGAGTCATGCTAGTTGAGTAGTTGTGAATTTGAGAGATACTTGTGTTAAAGTTTGTGATTCCCGTAGCATGCACGTATGGTGAACCGTTATGTGATGAAGTCGGAGCATGATTTATTTTTTGATTGTCTTCCTTATGAGTGGCGGTCGGGGACGAGTGATGGTCTTTTCCTACCAATATATCCCCCTAGGAGCATGCGCGTAATACTTTGTTTCGATAACTAATAGATTTTTGCAATAAGTATGTGAGTTCTTTATGACTAATGTTGAGTCCATCGATTATATGCACTCTCACCCTTCCACCATTGCTAGCCTCTCTAGTACCGCACAACTTTCGCCGGTGCCATAAACCTACCATTTGTCTTCCTCAAAACAGCCACCATACCTACCTATCATGGCATTTCCATAGCCATTCCGAGATATATTGCCATGCAACTTTCCACCGTTCCGTTTATTATGACATGCTCCATCATTATCATATTGCTTTGCATGATCATGTAGTTGACATCGTATTTGTGGCAAAGCCACCATTCATAATTTTTCATACATGTCACTCTTGATTCATTGCACATCCGGTACACCGCCGGAGGCATTCACATAGAATCATATTTTGTTCTAAGTATCGAGTTGTAATTCTTGAGTAGTAAGTAAATAAAAGTGTGATGATCATCATTATTACAGCATTGTCCCATTGAGGAAAGGATGATGGAGACTATGATTCCCCCACAAGTCGAGATGAGACTCCGGACGAAAAGTAAAGAAAAAAAAGGCCATAAAAATAGAAAAGGCCCAAATAAAAAATGAGAGAAAAAGAGAGAAGGGGCAATGCTACTATCCTTTTTCCACACTTGTGCTTCAAAGTAGCACCATGATCTTCATGATAGAGAGTCTCTTATGTTACCAGTTTCATATATTAGTGGGAATTTTTCATTATAGAAGTTGGCTTGTATATTCCAATGATGGGCTTCCTCAAAATGCCCTAGGTCTTCATGAGAAAGCAAGTTGGATGCACACCCACTTAGTTTCTTTTGTTGAGCTTTCATATACTTATAGCTCTAGTGCATCCGTTGCATGGCAATCCCTACTCACTCACATTAATATCTATTGATGGGCATCTCCATAGCCCGTTGATACGCCTAGTTGATGTGCGACTATCTTTCCCTCCTTTTTGTCTTCTCCATAACCACCATTCTATTCCACCTATAGTGCTATATCCATGGCTCATGCTCATGTATTGTGTGAAGATTGAAAAAGTTTGAGAACATCAAAAGTATGAAACAATTGCTTGGCTTGTCATCGGGGTTGTGCATGATTTATATATTTTGTGTGATAAAGATAGAGCATAGCCAGACTATATGATTTTGTAGGGATAGCTTTCTTTGGCCATGTTATTTTGAGAAGACACAATTGCTTAGTGAGTATGCTTGAAATATTATTATTTTTATGTCAATATTAAACTTTTGTCTTGAATCTTTCGAATCTGAATATTCATGCCACAATAAAGAAAATTACATTGAAAATTATGTTAGGTAGCATTCCACATCAAAAATTCTGTTTTTATCATTTACCTACTCGAGGACGAGCAGGAATTAAGCTTGGGGATGCTTGATACGTCTCCAACGTATCTATAATTTTTTATTGTTCCATGCTATTGTATTATCTGTTTTGGATGTTTAATGGGATTTATTATGCACTTTTATATTATTTTTGGGACTAACCTATTAACCGAAGGCCCAATGCAAATTGCTGTTTTTTTGCCTATCTTAGTGTTTCGCGGAAAAGGAATATCAAACGGAATCCAAACGGAATGAAACCTTCGCGAGGATCTATTTTGGAACAAACGCAATCTAGGTGACTTGGAGTGGAGGTCAAGGAAGCAACAAGGCGGCCACGAGGTAGGGCGGCGTGCCCAGGGGGCAAGCGTGCCCCCCACCCTCGTGGGCCCCTCGTAGCTCCACCGACCTACTTCTTTCGCCTATATATACTCTTATACCCTAAAAACATCTAGGGGAGCCACGAAACCACTTTTCCACCACCGCAACCTTCTGTACCCGTGAGATCCCATCTGGGGACCTTCTCCGGCGATCTGCCGGAGGGGGATTCGATCATGGAGGTCTTCTACATCAACACCATAGCCTCTCCGATGATGTGTGATTAGTTTACCATAGACCTTCGGGTCCATAGTTATTAGCTAGATGGCTTGTTCTCTCTCTTTGGTTCTCAATACAAAGTTCTCCTCGATGTTCTTGGAGATCTATTCGATGTAATACTTTTTGTGGTGTGTTTGCCGAGATCCGATGAATTGTGGGTTTATGATCAAGTTTATCTATGAACAATATTTGATTCTTCTCTGAACTCTTATATGCATGATTTGATATATATCTTTGCAAGTCTCTTCGAATTATTAGTTTGGTTTGGCCTACTAGATTGATCTTTCTCACAATGGGAGAAATGCTTAGCTTTGGGTTCAATCTTGTAGTGTCCTTTCCCAGTGACAGCAGGGGCAGCAAGGCACGTATTGTATTGTTGCCATCGAGGATAAAAAGATGGGTTTATATCATATTGCTTGAGTTTATCCCTCTATATCATGTCATCTTGCCTAATGTGTTACTCTGTTCTTATGAACTTAATACTCTAGATGCATGCTGGATAGTGGTCGATGTGTGGAGTAGTAGTAGTAGATGCAGAATCGTTTCGGTCTACTTGACACGGACGTGATGCCTATGTTTATGATCATGCCTAGATATTCTCATAACTATGCGCTTTTCTATCAATTGCTCGGCAGTAATTTGTTCGCCCACCGTAATACATGCTATCTTGAGAGAAACCACTAGTGAAACCTATGGCCCCCGGGTCTACTTTACATCATATTAATTTCCCGTCAACTAGCTATTTCTATCGCCGTTTATTTTGCAATATTTACTTTCCAATCTATACAACAAAAATACCAAAAATATTTATCTTATTATCTTTATCAGATCTCACTTTTGCAAGTGGTCGTGAAGGGATTGACAACCCCTTTATCGTGTTGGTTGCAAGGTTCTTATTTGTTTGTGCAGGTACTAGGCGATTTGCGTGTAGTCTACTACTGGATTGATACCTTGGTTCTCAAAAACTGAGGGAAACACTTATGCTACTTTGCTGCATCACCCTTTCCTCTTCAAGGGAAAACCAATGCATGCTCAAGAGGTAGCATGAAGACGTTTGACTACATCAACCGCGTTAACCTAACGCTTCCACTTTCGGTCTACGAGGGTACGTGGACACACTCTCCCCCTCTCTTCGCTATGCATCTCCTGAGATAGATCTTGCGTGATCGTAGGAATTTTTTTGAAATTGCATGCTACGTTCCCCAACATGTGTATGGTGGCGTCCACATATACCCACTACTTCCAGAATCCCTTCACATCCGGGCGGAGCATGAAGTCAATGCCAGAGCCGGCTGTCACTGCCGCAGCCGCCTGGAATGACACACACACCCCGAGCGTTGTCTGCTATCGACTAGGTGAAGCGAGAAGAAATGGCAGAACAAGGCCATGGACGGGGCAATGCCCACGAGGGCCTCACACAAGAAGGCGAAAGCGGAGAGGAAGACGATTGATCTGGGGTCCAGATGTAGCGCCTAGATCTGATAATGTGAGAGCACGGCGTTGAAGAAATCAGAGAAAGGAGGGACCAGACCGGCCAGGAGGGCATGGAGATGAAGGGGGATTTTGGTGACCCCATGTAGACTAAGGCCCAGGAGGCAGTCCAGACCATCATCTCCTTCCACTCATTAGAATCGGCGGCGAGGGCCTGCTGGACCTTGTCCAGCCCTTCCTGGTTGATCACCATGGACTGGTCCAGCGCGAGTTTCGACCCCGATGAAGGCCCCGCACGCGTGGGCTTTCCCTTTCTTCGTCAACCTTGGAGCCATGACGGCGAGAGTGGATTGGCGCTGGTGCGGAATCCGAAGAAGGAGGCACAAGCTCACAGGAAAGAGGAGGAGCAGAGGACGAGCATGACGGGAAATGATGGCTGGGCTGCGTTTCATAGGTAGTTGTGAAGTCAGACGGTTGTTGAGGCAGCATGGGGGAGTGGAGATGCCCACGTCCCATCAAGCGCCACGCGTCTACTTGGCCCACGGGCGATTGGGGCTGCAACGCTTCGCCCTTGCCCTTTGGCTTTGCCTCGAAGCCAAGTCCGAGCGCGCCTTGGGCCTAGGGGCTACTGTCAGTGTTCTGGGAACCATGTGTCGGTGTGAAATCCGGCATATCTCGTAGTAGGGGTCCTAAGCTAGGCGTATTGGAACGATGGTAACACAAACACAGGTTTTACTCAGGTTCGGGTCCTCTTGATGGAGGTAAAACCCTACATCCTGATTTTGATTGTATGCATATGGGATAGTACAGAGTACATGTGTCTACCACGAGATTGTTCTAATGAATATTAGATTGTCTATTGACTAGCCTGGCCTCAGTTTATATAACACACCAGAGGCCTAGGGTTTAGGAGAGTCCTTGTCTTGAGCGCCAAGTCTTGTGGGATCTCCCTTGTATGCGGCATGGCTGCCCGAAGTGGCCCATGAGTGAACCACCATGGGGGTCCTTGGCCCAATCCAGCTGGTTGGGAGATGACGTGGACTCTCCTAAACCCTACGCCTATGGTGACATCTGATAACCCACAAGTATAGGGGATCGCAATAGCTTTCGAGGGTAGAGTATTCAACCCAAATTTATTGATTCGATACAAGGGGAGCCAAAGAATATTCTCAAGTATTAGCAGCTGAGTTGTCAATTCAACCACATCTGGAAACTTAGTATCTGCAGCAAAGTGTTTAGTAGCAAGTAATATGATAGCGATGGTAACGGTAACAAAAGAGTAATGAAAGCAAAGTAATGTTTTTGGTATTTTGTATTGATTGTAATAATAGCATCGGGAAAGTAAATAAGCGTAAACCAGTATATGGAAAGCTCGTATGCATTGGATCAATGATGGATAATTATGCCGGATGTGGTTCATCATGTAGCAGTCATAACATAGGGTGACACAAAACTAGCTCTAGTTCATCAATGTAATGTAGGCATGTATTCCGAATATAGTCATACGTGCTTATGGAAAAGAACTTGCATGACATCTTTTGTCCTACCCTCCCATGGCAGCGGGGTCCTAATGGAAACTAAGGGATATTAAGGCCTCCTTTTAATAGAGAACCGGAAGAAAGCATTAGCACATAGTGAATACATGAACTCCTCAAACTACGGTCATCACCGGTAAGTATCCCGATTATTGTCACTTCGGGGTTAACGGATCATAACACATAATAGGTGACTATAGACTTGCAAGATAGGATCTAGAACTCTCATATATTGATGAAAACATAATAGGTTCAGATCTGAAATCATGGCACTCGGGCCCTAGTGACAAGCATTAAGCATAGCAAAGTCATAGCAACATCAATCTCAGAACATAGTGGATATATACTAGGGATCAAACCCTAACAAAACTAACTCGATTAGATGGTGAATCTCATCCAACCCATCACCGTCCAGCAAGCATATCATGGAATTACTCACGCACGGCGGTGAGAATCATGAAATTGGTGATGGAGGATGGTTGATGATGACGACGGCGACGAATCCCCCTCTCCGGAGCCCCGAACGGACTCCAGATCAGCCCTCCCGATAGGTTTTAGGGCTTGGCGGCGGCTCCGTATCATAAAACACAATTATTTCTTCTCTCCTATTTTTTTCTCCGCGAAAGCAGTTATATAGAGTTGGAGTTGGAGTCGGGGGGTCTCCAGGGGGGCCATGAGGTAGGGGGCGTGCCCCCCACCCTCGTGAGAAGGGTGTGGGCCCCCTGGTCTTCATCTTTGGCGAGGATTTTTTTATTATTTATTTTCAGATATTCCGTGGAGTTTCAGGTCATTCCGAGAACTTTTGTTTTCTGCACATAAAACAACATCATGGCAATTCTGCTGAAAACAGCGTCAGTCCGGGTTAGTTCCATTCAAATCATACAAGTTAGAGTCCAAAACAAGGGCAAAAGTGTTTGGAGAAGTAGATACGACGGAGACGTATCAACTCCCTCAAGCTTAAACCCTTGCTTGTCCTCAAGCAATTCAGTTGACAAACTGAAAGAAATAAAGAAAAACTTTTACAAACTCTGTTTGCTCTTGTTGTTGTAAATATGTCAAGCTAGCATTCAAGTTTTCAGCAAAGATTATAACTAACCATATTTGCAATAATTCTCAGGTCTCATGTTTACTCATATCAATAGCATAATCAACTAGCAAGCCATAATAATAAAACTCGGATGACAACACTTTCTCAAAACAATCATAATATGATATAACAAGATGGTATCTCGCTAGCCCTTTCTGAGACCGCAAAACAAAAATGCAGAGCACCTTTAAAGATCAAGGACTGACTAGACATTGTAATTCATGGTAAAAGATATCCAATCATAGTCACACCCAATATAAATTAAGAGTAATGAATGCAAATGACAGTTGCGCTCTCCAGCTAGTGCTTTTTAATAAGAGGGTGATGACTCAACATAAAAGTAAATAGATAGGCCCTTCGCAGAGGGAAGGAGGGATTTGTAGAGGTGCCAGAGCTTGGTTTGAAATAGAGGTGAATAATATTTTGAGCGGTATACTTTCATTGTCAACATAACAACCAAGAGATGGCGATATCTTCCATGCTACACACATTATAGGCGGTTCCCAAACAGAATGGTAAAGTTTATACTCCCCCTCCACCAACAAACATCAATCCATGGATTGCCCGAAACAACGAGTGCCTCCAACATACATCAGGTCCTAGAGGGAGTTTTGTTTGTAATTATTTTGATTTAGTTTGCATAAAGCATGGGACTGGGCATCCCGGTGACCAGCCCTTTATCTCGTGAGTGAGGAGCGGAGTCCACTCCTCTTGAGAATAACCCGCCTAACATGGAAGATACAGACATCCCTAGTTGATACATGAGCTATTTGAGCATACAAAACAGGATGATTATTTGAAGGTTTAGAGTTTGGCACATACAAATTTACTTGGAACGGCAGGTAGATACCGCATATAGGAAGGTATAGTGGACTCATGTGGAATAACTTTGGGGTTTAAGGAGTTTGGATGCACAAGCAGTATTCCCGCTTAGTACAAGTGAAGGCTAGCAAAAGACTGGGAAGCGACCAACTAGAGAGCGACAACAGTCATGTACATGCATTAAAATTAATAAACATTGGATGCAAGCATGAGTAGGATATAATCCACCATGAACATAAATATCGTGAAGGCTATGTTGATTTGTTTCAACTACATGCATGAACATGTGCCAAGTCAAGTCACTTAAATCATTCAGAGGGGGATACCGCCCTATCATACCACACCATAACCACTTTAATAGCATGTTGGCACGCAAGGTAAACCATTATAACTCATAGCTAATCAAGCATGGCACAAGCAACTATGATCTCTAATTGTCATTGCAAACATGTTTATTCATAATAAGCTGAATCAAGAACGATGAACTCATCATGTTTACAAAAACAAAAGAGGTCGAGTTCGTACCAGCTTTTCTCATCTCAGTCAGTCCATCATATATCATCATAATTGCATTTCACTTGCACGACCGAACAATGTGAATAATAATAAGAGTGCACGTGCATTGGACTAAGCTGGAATCTGCGAGCATTCAATAAACAGGAGAAGACAAAGCAATATGGGCTCTTTTGTCAGATAAACAATAATGCATATAAGAGCCATTTCAACAATTTAATCATGGTCTTCTCCTACTGACCCCCAAAGAAAAGAAAAGAAATAGAACTATTTACACGGGAAAGCTCCCAACAAGCAAAAGAAGAACAGGAAATATTTTTGGGTTTTCTTTTTAATTACTACTACAAGCATGGAAAGTAAATTAATTAAAATCTACAACTATTTTTTTTGGTTTTTTCTTAAGGTTTATTAAACACACAAGAAGAAAGCATAAAAGAAAATAAACTAGCATGGATGATACAATGAAAAAGTATGAGCACCGACATTTAGCAATGAGTGTGTGTGAACATAAATGTAATGTCGGTGAGAAATACGTACTCCCCCAAGCTTAGGCTTTTGGCCTAAGTTGGTCTATGGCCACGGCTGGCCTGGCTGATATCCATAATAATAGTTGTTGGGGTCGTACTGTGATGCAGCAGCTATCGCCTCCTGAGCTGCACTGTGGCGACGAGCGGCCTACGCTCTCCTTTCATACTCATCTGCCTCCTCTCTGGTAATAGTATATCCTCCTCTTGCCTGATAATCAAAGAAAGCTGGAGCAGGGAGAGTAATATGGACAGCACGGTGTCTGTCAAATATTAGTCGGTACTGGAGAGGTGAATCGTTCCTCTCGACAAAATGGTGGGAAACCATAGAATCAAAATCTAAATAAGCAGGAGGCAACTCCATGTCTCCTTCACGAACGTCTATCTCAAGAAATTTAGCTAAGCGGGTTGCATAAATTCCTTCAAAAAATCTCCATTATGTCTATTATGATGCAACCTACGAACTACAATGGCTCCCATATGATAAGATTGGTCTCCTAACACAGCACTCCTGAGAATGCTAAGGTCAGGGACACACATGTGACATGCTTCATCCTTAGCATTTATGCACCTACCTATGAAGAGAGCAAAATAATGTATAGCAGGAAAGTGAATGCTCCCTATGGTAGCTTGCGTTATATCTCTAGATTCCCCTACAGTTATACTAGCAAGAAAGTTTCGAAATTCAGATTTAGGGGGATCCCTAACACTACCCCATTGTGGAAGTTTGCAAGCAAAAGTGAAATCCTCTAAGTCCATGGTATAAGATTTGTCATAAAGATCAAACATGACTGAAGGAGAATTATGCGAAGATGAATACTCAAACCTCCTCACAAAAGAGCTTGTGAGCTCATGATACTGGGGGCATTTGTCTGCCTCAAAGTCCTCAAGATCGGCATTACGCAAATATGCGTTAAATTCTTCTTTAATTCCTGCTCGATCCATAAAATTTTCAGAAGGCCACTCACATGGACACACTGGAGCGTCTCTTGGTGGCTCTTCGTCAGCATCACGCATTGCAAGCCTAGGTCCTTGCTTCTTTGAAGAACCACCTTGGAACATTTTCCTAAGCATATTTATTTCTATGAAAAATTCTGAATTTTTTTAGTAACTTCAAAATAAAATTAAACCAAACAAAATAATATTGATAGCAACTACTCCTACAAGTGCCTAGGGCCTATATCATGCATCAAAACTACTTTTGACCATATAAATTTGACATGCAAGCTCAAGAACAGGGTCACCTAAGCAGCAAAAATTTGCAATGAATAAAGCACTAGAACAAAAACTAATTGGACCAATGGAGGAGTCACATACCAAGGAACAATCTCCCCAAGCGGTTTTGTGAGAGGTGCTTTGAGCAAGGAGATCGAAAATGGCAGCAAAACGAGCTTGGACTCGGGTTTGAGCTGGTTTTTCGTGTTTGGGGGAGGAAGATGAAATGTGTGGCTGAAAGAATAAGTGGAGGAGGGCCACCGTGGGCCCATGAGGCAGGGGCGCGCCCTAGGGGGGTGGGCATGCCCTCCACCCTCATGGAAAGGTGGTTGGCCCTCCTGGTGTGTTCTTTGTTCCATAAATCCTCAAATATTCTATAAAAAATCATATTTAATTTTCAGGGCATTTGGAGAACTTTTATTTTCGAGGTATTTTTATATTGCACGGATAATCAGATAAAAGACAGAAAATTATATATATTTACTTTATTTCAACTAAATAACAGAAAGTATAGAGAGGGTACAGAAGGTTGTGCTTCTAGTTTCATCCATCTCATGCTCATCAAAAGGAATCCACTAACAAGGTTGATCAAGTCTTGTTAACAAACTCATTTCGATTAACATGAAAACGGAGAAATTTCGAATAACACTAGGTTACCTCAACGGGGATATGCACATCCCCAATAATAAGTATATCATATTTCTTCTTGACAGTAGGAAGAGGAAATTCAAAACCTCCAAATATAATCGATGGAATTTTTCCGATAGAATTGATACTATGAACTTGAGGTTGTTTCCTCGGAAAGTGTACCGTATGCTCATTACCATTAACATGAAAAGTGACATTGCCTTTGTTGCAATCAATAACAGCCCCTGCAGTATTAAGAAAAGGTCTTCCAAGAATAATAGACATACTATCATCCTCGGGAAAATCAAGAATAACAAAGTCTGTTAAAATAGTAACATTTGCAACTACAACAGGAACGTCCTCACAAATACCGATAGGTATAGCAGTTGATTTATCAGCCATTTTCAAAGATATTTTAGTAGGTGTCAACTTATTCAAGTCAAGTCTATGATATAAAGAGAGAGGCATAGCACTAACACCGGCTCCAAGATCACATAAAGCAGTTTTAACATAGTTTCTTTTAATGGAGCATGGTATAGTAGGTACTCCTGGATCTCCAAGTTTCTTTGGTATTCCACCCTTAAAAGTATAATTAGCAAGCATGGTGGAAATTTCAGCTTCCGGTATCTTTCTTTTATTTGTAATAATATCTTTCATGTACTTAGCATAAGGATTTGTTTTGAGTATATCAGTTAATCGCATACGTAAAAAGATAGGTCTAATCATTTCAGCAAAGCGCTCAAAATCCTCATCATCCTTTTTCTTGGATGGTTTGGGAGGAAAAGGCATGGGTTTCTGAACCCAAGGTTCTCTTTCTTTACCATGTTTCCTAGCAACAAAATCTTTCTTATCATAACGTTGATTCTTTGATTGTGGGTTATCAAGATCAACATCAGGTTCAATTTCTACATCATTATCATTACTAGGTTGAGCATTATTATGAACATCATCATTAACATTTTCATTAGGTTCATGTTCATTACCAGATTGAGTTTCAGCATCAGAAATAGAAATATCATTTGGATTATCAGGTGGATCAGCAATAGGTTCACTAGAAGTTTGCACAGTTCTATCATTTTTCTTTTTCTTCTTTTTAGAAGAACTAGGTGAATCAATATTATTTCTCTGAGAATCTTGCTCAATTCTCTTAGGGTGGCCTTCAGGATACAAAGGTTCCTGAGTCATTCTACCAGTTCTAGTAGCCACTTTAACCGCATAATCATTTTTCTTACTATTCATCTCATTGAGTAATTCTTTTTGAGCTTTAAGTACTTGTTCTACTTGAGTGGTAACCATAGAAGCATGTTTGCTAACAAGTTTAAGTTCACCTCTAATATTAGCCATATAATCATCCAAGTATGTAATCATATCAGCATCTTGTTTTAATTGTCTACCAAAATAAGCATTGAAGTCTTCTTGCTTAAACATAAAATTATCAAACTCATCCAAGCATTGACTAGTAATTTTAGTAGGAGGGATTTCAGCTTTATCATATCTATAGAGAGAATTTACCTTTACTACCTGTGTCGGGTTATCGGGGTCTGGAGGTTCTTCAATAAATAAAGGATTAAGATCATATGTTTCTTCAACAGGCGGTAAATTAAGACCATGTATTTCTTCAATAGGAGGTAAATTCTTAACATCTTCAGCTTTAATACCTTTTTATTTCATAGATTTCTTTGCCTCTTGCATATCTTCAGGACTAAGAAATAGAATACCCCTCTTCTTCGGAGTTGGTTTAGGAATAGGCTGAGGAAATGGAGCTGGAGCTGGCTCAGGAAGTGCCCAATTATTTTCATTTGTCAACATATTATTCAATAAGATTTCAGCTTCATTCGGTGTTCTTTCCCTAAAAAGAGAACCAGCACAACTATCCAGGTAATTTCTAGAAGTATCAGTTAGTCCATTATAAAAGATATCAAGTATTTCATTTTTCTTAAGAGGATGATCAGGCAAAGCATTAAGTATCTTGAGAAGCCTCCCCCAAGCTTGTGGGAGACTCTCTTCTTTAATTTGCACAAAGTTGTATATTTCCTTTAAAGCAGCTTGTTTCTTATGAGCAGGGAGATATTTAGCAGAGAAGTAATAGATCACATCCTGGGGACTACGCACACAACCAGGATCAAGAGAATTGAACCATATTTTAGCATCACCCTTTAATGAGAATGGAAATAATTTAAGGATATAAAAGTAGCGAGATCTCTCATCATTAGTGAACAGGGTGGCTATATCATTTAATTTAGTAAGATGTGCTACAACAGTTTCAGATTCATAGCCATGAAAAGGATCAGATTCAATCAAAGTAATTATATCAGGATCAACAGAGAATTCATAATCCTTATCAGCAACACAGATAGGTGAAGTAGCAAAAGCAGGGTCAGGTCTCATCCTAGCATTTAGAGATTGCTTATTCCATTTAGCTAATAACCTTTTGAGTTCATATCTATCTTTGCAAGCTAAAATAGCTAAAGAAGCATCTTGATCAAATAAATAACCTTCAGGAATAACAAGTGATTCTTCATCGTCACTTTCATCTTCATAATCAGATTCAATATTTTCAATCTCTCTAGCCCTAGCAAGTCATTCCTCGAGAAAATCACTAAGTGGCATAGTAGTATCAAGCATAGAGGTAGTTTCATCATAAGTATCATGTATAGCAGAAGTAGCATCATCAATAACATGCAACATATCAGAACGAATAGCAGAAGCAGGTTTAGGTGTCGCAAGCTTACTCATAACAGAAGGTGAATCAAGTGCAGAGCTAGATGGTAGTTCCTTACCTCCCCTTGTAGTTGAGGGATAGATCTTGGTTTTTGGATCTCTCAAGTTCTTCATAGTGTCCAGCAGATATAAATCCCAAGTGACTCAAAGAATAGAGCTATGCTCCCCGGCAACGGTGCCAGAAATTAGTATTGATAACCCACAAGTATAGGGGATCGCAACAGCTTTCGAGGGTAGAGTATTCAACCCAAATTTATTGATTCGACACAAGGGGAGCCAAAGAATATTCTGAAGTATTAGCAGCTGAGTTGTCAATTCAACCACACCTGGAAACTTAGTATCTGCAACAAAGTGTTTAGTAGCAAGTAATATGATAGCGATGGTAACGGTAACAAAAGAGTAATGAAAGCAAAGTAATGTTTTTGGTATTTTGTAGTGATTGTAACAATAGCAACGGGAAAGTAAATAAGCGTCAACCAATATATGGAAAGCTCGTAGGCATTGGATCAGTGATGGATAATTATGCCAGATGTGGTTCATCATGTAACAGTCATAACATAGGATGACACAGAACTAGCTCCAGTTCAGCAATGTAATGTAGGCATGTATTTCGAATATAGTCATACGTGCTTATGGAAAAGAACTTGCATGACATCTTTTGTCCTACCCGCCCGTGGCAGTGGGGTCCTAATGGAAACTAAGGGATATTAAGGCCTCCTTTTAATAGAGAACCGGAACAAAGCATTAGCACATAGTGAATACATGAACTCCTCAAACTACGGTCATCACCGGTAAGTATCCCGATTATTGTCACTTCGGGGTTAACGGATCATAACACATAATAGGTGACTATAGACTTGCAAGATAGGATCTAGAACTCTCATATATTGATGAAAACATAATAGGTTCAGATCTGAAATCATGGCACTCGGGCCCTAGTGACAAGCATTAAGCATAGCAAAGTCATAGCAACATCAATCTCAGAACATAGTGGATATATACTAGGGATCAAACCCTAACAAAACTAACTTGATTACATGGTGAATCTCATCCAACCCATCACCGTCCAGCAAGCATATGATGGAATTACTCACGCACGGCGGTGAGCATCATGAAATTGGTGATGGAGGATGGTTGATGATGACGACGGCGACGAATCCCCCTCTCCGGAGCCCCGAACGGACTCCAGATCAGCCCTCCCGAGAGGTTTTAGGGCTTGGCGGCGGCTCCATATCGTAAAACGCGATGATTTCTTCTCTCCTATTTTTTTCTCCCCGAAAGCAATTATATAGAGTTGGAGTTGGAGTCGGGGGGTCTCCAGGGGGCCCACGAGGTAGGGGGGTGCGCCCTAGGGGGGCGCTCCCCACCCTCGTGAGAAGGGTGTGGCCCCCCTGGTCTTCATCTTTGGCGAGGATTTTTTATTATTTATTGTATGATATTCCGTGGAGTTTCAGGTCATTTCGAGAATTTTTGTTTTCTGCACATAAAACAACATCATGGCAATTCTGCTGAAAACAGCGTCAGTCCGGGTTAGTTCCATTCAAATCATACAAGTTAGAGTCCAAAACAAGGGCAAAAGTGTTTGGAAAAGTAGATACGACGGAGACGTATCAACATCCAGACATGGGTAGAGTCTTTGGTCTTCGTATCTTCACGGCCCATCAGTCCGGGCCATATCCAATAGGTCGGACGCTCGAGGACCCCTTAGTCCAGGACTCCCTCAGTAGCCCCTGAACTAGGCTTCAATGATGATATGTCCGGCGCGCAGTTCGGGACCCCCTACCCGAGATCTGCCGGTTTTGACACCGACACCAAGGTACCCAGACTTGCCTGCCTACGACCCACGGCGTGGCTCCATCAGCGTCCTGGTACGGTCCATCTTCAGCATCGGCAAGACAAGACCCTCGCTAGGAGCCAAGCCTCGCAAAGCAGACGACACCAAGACCTCCGAAAAGAGCGGCCTCTCTAGGCGGGCTCTTGAGGAGCGGAGATTCTATGCAGGCACCCATCTCATGAGGTTTGGGTGACACAAGCCATGACGACCAAGGCCAGGTGGGTGCCAGCGGGCACAGAGCAGTGATACGTCCCAACGTATCTATAATTTTTGATTTCTCCACGCTATATTATCTACTGTTTTGGACTATATTGGGATTTAATTTCCACTTTTATATTATTTTTGGGACTAACCTATTAACCGGAGGCCCAACCCAGAATTGTTGTTTTTTGCCTATTTCAGTGTTTCAGATAAACGGAATATCAAACGAAGTCCAAATGGAATAAAATCTTCGGGAACGTGATTTTCTCACCGAACGTGATCCAGGAGACTTGGACCCTGCTCCAAGGAACAAAAGAGGCGGTCACGAGGTGGGGGCGCCCCCCCCCCTAGGGCGCCCCCTGCCTCGTGGGCCCCTCATTGCTCCTTCGGCGTACTTCCTCCTCCTATATATACACACGTACCCCCAAACGATCAGAAGGGGAGCCAAAAACCTAATTCCACCGCCGCAACTTTCTGTATCCACGCGATCCCATCTTGGGGCCTGTTCCGGAGCTCCGCCGGAAGAGGGTCGTCATCACAGAGGGCTTCTACATCATCCTAGCCCCTCTGATGAAGTGTGAGTAGTTTACCTCAGACCTTCGGGTCCATAGTTAGTAGCTAGATGGCTTCTTCTCTCTCTTTGAATCTCAATACAAAGTTCTCCCCCTCTCTTGTGGAGATCTATTCAATGTAATCTTCTTTTTGCAGTGTGTTTGTTGAGACCAATGAATTGTGGGTTTATGATCAAGTCTATCTATGAATAATATTTGAATCTTCTCTGAATTCTTTTATGTATGATTGGTTATCTTTGCAAGTCTCTTCGAATTATCCGTTTGGTTTGGCCAACTGGATTGGTAGTTCTTGCCATGGGAGAAGTGCTTAGCTTTGGGTTCGATCTTGCGGTGTCCTTACCCAGTGACAGAAGGGGCAGCAAGGCACGTATTGTATCGTTGCCATCGAGGATAACAAGATGGGGTTTATTTCATATTGCATGAATTTATCTCTCTACATCATGTCATCTTGCTTAAGGCGTTACTCTGTTTTTAACTTAATACTCTAGATGCATGATGTATAGCGGTCGATGAGTGGAGTAATAGTAGTAGATGCAGAATCGTTTCGATCTACTTGTCACGGACGTGATGCCTATATACATGATCATGCCTAGATATTCTCATAACTATGCTCAATTCTGTCAATTGCTCAACAGTAATTTGTTCACCCACCCGTAGAATACTTATGCTCTTGAGAGAAGCCACTAGTGAAACCTATGGCCCCCGGGTCTATTCTCATCATATCAATCTCCATCACTTTAATCTTGCTTTGCTTTTTTACTTTGCTTTTACTTTTTACTTTGCATCTTTATACCAAAAATATTATATCTATCAGATCTCACTCTCGTAAGTGACCGTGAAGGGCTTGACAACCCCTAATCGTGTTGGTTGCAAGTAGCTATCGCTTTGTGCAGGTACGAGGGACTTGAGCGTGGGCTCCTACTGGATTGATACATTGGTTCTCAAAAACTAAGGGAAATACTTACGCTACTCTGCTGCATCATCCTTTCCTCTTCAGGGAAAACCAACGCAAGCTTAAGACGTAGCAAGAAGGATTTCTGGCGCCATTGCCGGGGAGTCTACGCAAAAAGTCAACATACCAAGTACCCAACACAATCCCTATCTCTCGCATTACATTATTTGCCATTTTCCTCTCGTTTTCCTCTCCCCCTAAATTCACCCTTGCCGTTTTATTCGCCCTCTCTCTCTCTATCCTCCCTCTCTATTTGCCTCTTTTTGCCCGCTTGCTTTTTGTTTGCTCGTGTGTTAGATTGCTTGTTTGTCGCGATGGCTCAAGATACTACTAAACTGTGTGACTTCACCAATACCAATAATAATGATTTCCTTAGCACTTTGATTGCTCCTCTTACCGATGCTGAATCTTGTGGAATTAATACTACTTTGTTGAATCTTGTTATGAAAGATCAATTCGCCGGCCTTCCTAGTGAAGATGCCGCTACTCATCTGAATAGCTTCGTTGATTTATGTTATATGCAAAATAAAAAAGATGTCAATAATGATGTCGTTAAATTGAAGCTATTTCCTTTTTCGCTTAGAGATCGTGCTAAAGCTTGGTTTTCGTCTTTGCCTAAGAATAGTATTGATTCATGGAACAAGTGCAAAGATGCTTTTATCTCTAAGTATTTTCCTCCCGCTAAGATCATCTCTCTTAGAAACGATATTATGAACTTTAAACAACTTTATCATGAACATGTTGCACAAGCTTGGGAGAGAATGAAATTAATGATACGTAATTTCCCTACTCATGGTTTGAATTTGTGGATGATCATACAAAATTTTTATGCCGGATTGAATTTTGCTTCTAGAAATCTTTTAGATTCGGCCGCGGGAGGCACTTTTATGGAAATCACTTTAGGAGATGCTACTAAACTCTTGGATAATATTATGGTTAATTATTCTCAATGGCATACTGAAAGATCTTCTAATAAAAAAGTGCATGCGATAGAAGAAATTAATGTGTTGAGTGGAAAGATGGATGAACTTATGAAATATTTGCTACTAAGAGTTTTTCTTCTGATCCTAATTATATGCCTTTGTCTACTTTGATTGAGAACAACAATGAATCTATGGATGTGAATTTTGTTGGTAGGAATAATTTTGGTAACAATGCTTATAGAGGGAATTTTAATCCTAGGCCATATCCTAGTAATCCTTCTAATAATTATGGTAATTCCTACAACAACTCTTATGGAAATTATAATAAGATGCCCTATGAATTTGAGAATAGTGTTAAAGAGTTTATGAATTCACAAAAGAATTTTAATGCTTTGCTTGAGGAGAAATTGCTTAAAGTTGATGATTTGGGTAGAAACGTTGATAGAATTTCTCTTGAGGTTGATTCTTTAAAGCTTAGATCTATTCCTCCTAAGCATGATATCAATGAGTCTCTCAAAGCCATGAGAATTTCCATTGATGAGTGCAAGGAAAGAACCGCTAGGATGCGTGCCTCCAAAGATGCCTTTATTAAAGTGTGTTCTTCCAATACCTATGAAAATCAAGATGAAGATCTAAAAGTTATTGATGTGTCCCCTATTAAATCTTTATTTTACAATATGAATCTTGATGAAACAGAATATGATCTTCCTTTACCTAGAAGACGTTCTAAAAAGTCAGAGTATTTAGATCTTAATGATGAAATTGATGAAAGTGGGATTGAAAGAAATAAAAATTTAGATGTTGCTAAACTCACTATATTGGATTTCAAGGAATTTAATTATGAAAGTTGCTCTTTAATTGATTGTATTTCCTTGTTGCAATCCGTACTAAATTCTCCACATGCTTATAGTCAAAATAAAGCCTTCACTGAACATATTGTTGATGCCTTGATGCAATCTTATGAAGAAAAACTTGAGTTGAAAGTTTCTATCCCTAGAAAACTCTATGATGAGTGGGAACCAACTATTAAAATTAAAATTAAAGATCATGAGTTTTATGCTTTGTGTGATTTGGGTGCTAGTGTCTCTACTATTCCCAAGACTTTGTGTGATTTACTAGATTTCCGTAATTTTGATGATTGCTCTCTAAACTTGCATCTTGCGGATTCCACTATTAAGAAACCTATGGGAAGGATTAATGATGTTCTTATTGTTGCAAATAGGAATTATGTGCCCGTAGATTTCATTGTTCTTGATATAGATTGCAATCCTTCCTGCCCTATTATTCATGGTAGACCTTTCCTTAGAACGGTTGGTGCGATTATTGATATGAAGGAAGGGAGTATTAGATTTCAATTTCCATTAAAAAGGGCATGGAACACTTTCCAAGAAAGAAAATAAAATTACCATATGAAACTATCATGAGAGCCACTTATGGATTGCCTACCAAAGATGGCAATACCTAGATCTATCCTCGCTTTTATGCCTAGCTAGGGGTGTTAAACGACAACGCTTGTTGGGAGGAAACCCAATTTTATTTTTATTCCTTGCCTTTTGCTCCTGTTTAGTAATAAATAAATTATTTAGCCTCTGTTTTGGTTGTTTTTGTGTGTGTTTAATTTGTGTTTGTGCCAAGTAGAACCGTTGGGAAGACTTGGGGAAAGTCTTGTTGAACTTGCTATAAAAAACAGAAACTTTAACGCTCACGAGAACTGCTGTCATTTTTATTTGAAGAGTGATATTGTAACACCCTCGATGCGACTATATCTCCCACGTGTCGAGGCATGACTTAGAGGCATAATCGCATTGAAGGCATATGTCGCAAGTTAGGCAATCTTCACAAACATCCCATGTAATATAATTAATAAAAAGGGGAGATAACATAGTTGGCTTACACTCGCCACGTCAATCAAGTACATAAATAACATTACATCATCCAAACACTCATGGCCCGACTACGGCGCCAAAATAAAACATAACCCAACATGCGACACGGTCCCGATCACCCCCAACTGGGCACCACTACTGATCATCAGGAAAGGAAACATAGTATCACTGAGAGTCCTCGTCGAACTCCCACTTGAGCTCAAGTGCATCACCTGGAGCGGAATCATCAGACCCTGCATCTGGTATAATAGTAATCTGTGAGCCACAGGGACTCAGCAATCTCGCACCCTCGCGATCAAGACTATTTAAGCTTATAGGTAAGGCAAGGTAAATATGTGGAGCTGCAGCAAGCGACTAGCATATATGGTGGCTATCCTGTTCGCAAAAGAGAGCGAGAACAGGAGGCAAAGCGCGAGCGAGAAACTAGAGGACAACCTGCGCAGACATTACTCCAACACCGTGTCCACTTCCCGGACTCCGCCGAGAAGAGGCCATCACGGTAACACACACTGTTGATTCATTTTAATTAAGTTAAGGTTCAAGTTATCTACAACCGGACATTAACAAATTCCCATCTGCCCATAACCGCGGGCACGGCTTCCGAAAGTTCAAATCCCTGCAGGGGAGTCCCAACTTAGCCCATGACAAGCTCTCACGGTCAACGAAGTAATAGACCTCCTCCCGAGACGTTCCGATCAGACTCGGTACCTCGGTTCTTCAAGACACTTCGGCAGGTTAAAACAAGACCAGCAACACCGCCCGAATGTGCCAACAAATCCCGATAGGAGCTGCACATATCTCGTTCTCAGGGCACACTCAAATGAGCCAGACATCGGGTAGGCCAGCCCAGAGTTGCCCCTGGTAGCCCTGGACATCGCTCGGTTGGACCAACACTCAGAGAAGCACTGGCCCGGGGGGGCTAAAATAAGATGACCCTCGGGCTCCGGAAACCCAAGGGAAAAGAGGCTAGGTGGCAAATGGTAAAACCAAGGTTGGGCATTGCTGGAAAAGCTTTAATCAAGGCGAACTATCAAGGGGTTCCCATTATAACCCAACCGCGTAAGGAACGCAAAATCCGGGAACATAACACCGATATGACGGAAACTAGGGCGGCAAGAGTGGAACAAAACACTAGGCGAGAGGCTGAGCCTTCCACCCTTTACCAAGTATATAGATGCATAAAGATAACATGGCAATATAATGATATCCCAGCAAGTAAATAAATGTTCCAACAAGGAACGGCCTCCAATCTTCACCTGCAACTAGCAACGCTGTAAGAAGGGCTGAGCAAAGCGGTAACATAGCCAATCGACGGTTTGCTAGGACATGGTGGGTTAGAGGTTTGACATGGCAATTTGGGAGCCTTGAAATCAAGTGGTAGGCATCGTAGCATTGGCATAGCAAAAGAGCGAGCAATCTAGCATAGCAAAGATAGTAGTGATTTCGAGGGTATGATCATCTTGCCTGCAAAGTTGTCAGAGTTGACTGGATCCTCGAAAGCAAACTCAACGGGCTCCTCATTAGCGAACTTGTCTCCCATCTCTACCCAAACAAGACAAACAAGCAACAAGGACACAATCAACCATGTGCAAGGATCAAACAATATGATGCAAGGATGGTATGCTATGCGGGATGCGATGTGGGATGCATATGCAAGATTTGACAAGGGATGAATGAACCTGGCCTCAACTTGGAAATCCAAGAGTGCCACTGGAAAAATGATATGAAATCGCTTGAAAATGATATAAAGAACGCCAGAATCGGAGTTACGGTTTGGAAATGGCAAGCGATTCAAATATGACACCGGTCTGCGATTTACAGCAAGTAGCCATCTAAATGCAATGAGATGAACAAGCTACAGCACCCAAACATGGCAACAAAATACATGGCAGGGATGCATTCATGATGCTTAACAAAAGTCTAGCACTGAGATACGGCCAATTCATCCATTAACAGGTTCAAATAAGCATGGCAAAAATGCATATGGTAAACAGATCTCAGACTTAGTGAAATTAACACTTGTCTGGAATTTCAGATCAGATAGCACTCTTCGGAGCAGCAAAACTACATGCTACAGGACCTGAACATGGCAAAGTAAAGCATGGAATGGAGCTACTCAAAGAGCTTAACAAAAGTCCCTTAGTGACCTTGAGCCAAAAGGGATCAGAAAATACAATTGCAAGCATGTGAACATGACAAAAACATAATCAGATCACAAACTTAGTGAAAACTGGAGCATGCTGAAAAACAGATATCAAGTAGGCATGTTTACGAGCTCGATGCACTCACTACGGAGCAAGTCATGATAATCTAAGCATACACCCATCAAGAATACACAAAATGCAAGCTAGACATGGCAAGAACAATAACATAGCATGCACGGATCAACTACAACATCATCGGCAAAATCGCTAACAAGTAGACAATCTGCCCAGATTCACGTAGTAGCAAAAGTAGAGCTCGATTGACTCAAGCTAGGGTGCTCCATAATTGCAAACAAAGACACGGATGGATAGAGCACTGCAAGATTAACAAAACATCCTTACTGATCATCCTCAAAAGAGGCACGGATCACTAGGCAACAACATGAACATATGGCATCATGAGATAAACAGCTCAAGGACTTAGTGGAAATGCTAAGTCCCTGAAATCAGCATTACCAAGAGCCTCACTTTGCAAGCTCGTGCTAGTCACCACACACATCACAAAAATACATGGGTTGCACCTCTGGAAAGATGGCAAAACCCTTAACAAAACATATGTAGAGCTCATGGGCATATCATGCACACATTAATCATGGCAAAAATGACAAATCTCTAAATGGAGCAGCAGATCTGACAATTATCTCAAGTAGCCTCCTTCTAACAGCATTTCGGGCATCAAGATGAACTAAAAAGAAAATGATGCAATGGAATGAAATGATGTGCTCTTTGAGGCGAACATTTTGATATGCTATATGTCCAAAACGGAGCTACGGATGCGGAGATATAGCATGATGAACAGGAGCACATGAACTAGGGTTTCGGGCAAAAAGTCAACCGTCCCAATTCCCAGATCTGGATCTGGCATGGATTTCGAAGCAGCCCGCCGGAGTTACTGATCACCGCCGGAGATGAAGCTCGCCGGAGGTCAGAGTTGAGGAAGGAGGGGCCGGATCCGGTGGTGGAGCTCGCCGGGGTGGCGCGGGCTGGCTATGGCCGGGGTCGGCGCGGTCGCCGAGACCCGCGGAGGCGAGGCGGCGATGGCTGCGGAGGATGGGACGGGCGGCAGTGTGCGGCGGCCCGCGGCGGCCGTGTCGCCGGAGACGGTGATGGAGGCGGCGGCCGCTCGGGGAAGAAGGGCGCGGGGAGGCGCCCCAGCGGCGCGCGACAGTTGGGCCTCGGGGGCCCGGTTTGGGCCTCCCGGGCCGGCGGCGGGGAAGTGGGCGCGGGCCACTTGGCGCCCGCTGATTGGCCGGATTTTCGTCCGGCGACGCAGGTGGAGATGGATCTAGGGTTTGGACGGGGAAGAAGAAGGAGATCTTTGAGGGGGCTTTATATAGGCATCGAGGGAGCTAGGAGAGTCCAAATGAGATGAGGTTTTCGGCCACGCGATCGTGATCGAACGCTCAAGATGATGGAGGGGGTTTTGGTGGGTTTTGGGCCAAAATGGAGGGGTGTTGGGCTGCAACACACACGAGGCCTTTTCGGTCCCTCGGTTAACCGTTGGAGTATCAAACGAAGTCCAAATGGTACGAAACTTGACAGGCGGTCTACCGGTAGTGAACCAAGGCCACTTGGCAAGTCTCGGTCCAATCCGGAAATGTTTAATCCCCACACACAAAAAAAAGGTAGAAATGACCACCGGAGGAGAACGAAGCGCCGGAATGCAAAACGGACAACGGGGAAAATGCTCGAATGCATGAGATGAGCACGTATGCAAATGCAATGCACATGATGACATGATATGAGATGCATGGCAACGATAACAACACACGGAGACAAAGACCCGAACCCGAGAAAATAAAATAACTTAATGCCGGAAACGGCAAGAGTTGGAATACATATTGGGAAAGTTACATCCGGGGTGTTACAACACTCCACCACTACGAAAGGATCTCGTCCCGAGATCTAGGACTGAAAGAACGCCGGGTACTCAGAACGGAGGTGATCCTCGCGTTCCCAGGTAGCTTCACGGTCGGAATGGTGTGAGCACTTGACTTTGAGTAATTTGATTGACTTGTTGCGAGTCTTGCGTTCAGTCTCTTCAAGAATAGCAACGGGGTGCTCACGATAGGAGAGATCTTCTTGGAGCTCAATGTCCTTGAAGTTGACGGTGCGGTCAGGAGTCTTGAAGCACTTTCGAAGCTGAGAGACATGGAACACATCATGAACATTTGCAAAGTTTGAAGGAAGCTTGAGTTGATAGGCGAGATCGCCTCTCTTGCTGACAATCTTGAAAGGTCCCACGTATCTAGGGGCAAGCTTCCCTTTGATACCGAAATGGCGAGTACCTTTCATTGGAGAGACGCGGAGGTAAACATGATCTCCGATCTCGAAAGCCAAATCACGGTGCTTACTATCATAGTAGCTCTTCTGGCGGGATTGGGCTGCTTTGAGGTTATCTCGAATGACTTTGCACATTTCCTCTGCCTCCATGATTAAGTCATTTCCGAGAAGCTGGCGTTCACCGGTTTCAGACCAGTTGAGAGGGGTACGGCACTTCCTGCCATACAGAATTTCAAATGGGGCCTTGCCCGAACTTGCTTGAAAACTGTTGTTGTAGGAGAATTCAGCATATGGAAGACAATCCTCCCACTTCATGCCGAAGGAGATCACACAAGCCCTGAGCATATCTTCAAGAATCTGATTGACACGCTCGACTTGACCGCTAGTTTAAGGATGGAAAGCTGTGCTGAAGCGGATGTTGGTGCCCATGGCCTTCTGAAAAGAATCCCAAAACTTGGAGGTAAAGATGCTGCCACGGTCTAAAGAGATCACTTGTGGAATACCGTGTAGAGAGACAATTCGAGAGGTATAGAGCTCCGCCAATTGAGCTGTAGTGATTGACTCTTTGATAGGCAGAAAATGAGTCACTTTAGTGAGTTTGTCGATGACAACGAATATAGCATCATTGCCATGCTTGGACTTTGGAAACCCAGTCACGAAGTCCATTTCAATGTGGTCAAACTTCCATTTGGAATGGCAAGAGGTTGGAGGAGACCAGCTGGCCTTTGGTGTTCTGCCTTCACTCTTCTGCAGACATCACACTCATTCACGAATTGAGCAATCTCGCGCTTCATTCGAGTCCACCAATAAGCCTGCTTGAGGTCCTGATACATCTTCATACTCCCAGGGTGGATGGAGAGAAGAGAATTGTGAGCCTCGTTCATGATCACTTTACGGAGGTCATCTTTGGGTACAACAATACGATCCTCGAAGAAGAGAGTGTCCTTGTCATCAAGGCGGTAGCACTTGTACTTGGGTTGACTCTTGGCAATCCCAATCTTCACCTTTTTCACCATAGCATCAAGAAGCTAAGCTTGGCGAATATGGTCTTCCAAGGTAGGAGAGACTTGAAGGTTGGCGAGGAAACCTTGAGGAACAACTTGCAGATTAAGTTTGCGGAAAGCTTCACAAAGCTCGGGTTGATAAGGCTTGAGAATCAAACTGTTGCAGTAAGCCTTCCTGCTCAATGCGTCAGCAATCACATTGGCCTTGCCTGGAGTATACTCGATACTCGGATTATACTCTTGAATCATTTCGACCCATCGAGTTTTCCTGAGGTTGAGATTAGGCTGAGTGAAGATGTACTTGAGACTCTTGTGGTCAGTGAAGATGTCCACTTTTCTTCCCAATAAGAGATGTCTCCAAGTCAAAAGAGCATGCACAACTGCCGCCAACTCGAGATCATGAGTGCGGTAGTTCTCCTCATTGGGCTTCAACTGGCGAGAGGTATAAGCAACAAATTTCTTCTCTTGCATCAACACTGCGGTAAGACCTTGGAGAGAGGCATCACAAAAGACCTCGTACAGCTTGGATTCATCAGGCGGAGTCAGAACTAGAGCAGTGATCAATTTCTCTTTCAAAGTGTTGAAAGCAATGTCACACTCCAGAGACCAAACGTACTTGACATGCTTCTGGAGAAGATTTGAGAGAGGCTTCGCGATCTTAGAAAAGTTTTCAACGAATCTTCGACAGTAGCTTGCGAGACCGAGGAAGCTACGGAGTTGCTTCACGTTCTGAGGAGGTTCCCAATTCACAATTGCAGACACCTTCTTAGGATTCACGGCAATGCCCTTGGCAGAGATGATATGACCAAGATAAAGAACCTCATCGAGCCAAAATTTGCACTTGGAGAACTTGGCGTAGAACTGGTGTTCTCTGAGCTTATCGAGTACCAAACGCAAGTGCTTGGCATGATCTTCCTTGTTCTTCGAGAAAACCAGAATGTCGTCGAGATAGACGAAAACGAAGTCATTGGTGTAGGCGTTGAAGATGAAGTTCATCATGCGAGAGAACGTCGGAGGAGCATTGACGAGGCCAAAAGACATGACAGTGTATTCGTATGAACCATATCTTGTCCTGAAAGCCGTCTTGGGAATATCTTGCTCACGGATACGAATCTGATGATAACCCATATGGAGATCAAGCTTGGAGAATACTTGGGCACCTTTGAGTTGTTCGAACAGCTCATTGATGTTAGGAAGTGGGTATTTGTTCTTGATGGTCTTCTTGTTCAATGGACGGTAATCAACACAAAGCCGGTCCATTCCATCCTTCTTCTTCACAAAAAGAACACCACAACCCCACGGAGAAGAACTAGGCCGGATGAGACCCATTCTCTCTTGAATATCGAGTTGCTTCTTCAGCTCTTTCAACTCTTCAGGTCCGAGCTTGTAAGGACGCTTGCACACTGGTTCCGTGCCAGGCTCAAGATCAATGACGAATTCAATTGGCCGGTGCGGAGGCATTCCTGGAAGCTCTTCTGGAAAGACGTCTTGATATTCGCAAACGACTGGAATCTGCAAGATAGCATCCAGTTCACCCTTCTCATTGAGAGAAAACAGACGGATTGTATCATCACGAGCGGCAAAGACAATTACATCCTCAGACGAATGAGTCAATTGAATCTGACTGGCTGCACAATCAAGATGCGCCTTGTGCTTAGAAAGCCAATCCATCCCAAGAATAAGATCAATATCTGAGTTACCAAGAACCACCGGAGAAGAGAGAAACTTGTAATCGCCCAACGTGATAGTAACATCCGGGGCCATAGCGCTTGCATTCATGAATTTACCCGGAGAAACAACAGATAACTGTCTAGGCAAATCTTGTAAGGGTAATCATGCTTAGAAACAAATGGTCTCGAGATGAAAAAATGCGATGCACCAGTGTTAAAAAGAACTTTTGCAGGAATATCATTAACAGGAAGGTTACCCATAATGACATCTGATGAGTCCTCTGCCTGAGCTGCATTCATCAAGTTGACCTTGGCGGACTTGGGGTTATGCTTGACCACAGCTGTACTTGCCGATATGACAGGAGGAGGAGGAGGAAGACGCCTCTGGTTGAAACACTTGTTGGCATAGTGACCCTTCTGTTGGCACTTGTTGCACGTGACCTCTGAAAGCGGACGATGGTATGGAGCACTCGATCTTGGAGCTTGAGACGAAGTCTTGTTCTGAAAGCCAGGGTTGGGTGGGTGGGAAGATCCACTGCCACCTTTGCTCTTCTGCTGATACGGCTTACGGAACGGAGGAGGAGGAAGCCAATACTTCTGCTGCTTGGCCACTTGAGTAGAGGAAGAAGGAGTAACATCTCTGACTCGCTTCTTGGAAGCATCGCACCTCAATTGAGCAGCCTCTTGATTCAACGCCATGTTGTAGAACTCATCGTATCTCAAGGGCTCAAAGAGAACAAGAGCTAACTGAATTTCTTCTCTGAGACCACCCCTGAACTGGTACATCATGCTCTTCTCATCAGGGACATCCTGCTTGCAAAGCGGGCGAGCTTCTGAAACAACTTGTTGTAGTCATAGACAGACAAAGAGCCTTGCTTCAGGTTGCGGAATTCCTCACGCTTGCTTTCAACCACGCTCTGGGGAATATGATGAGCTCTGAAATCTTGACAGAATTCATCCCAGGTAATTACACGTCCACCTCTGGAATCCTTGTACTGCTGGAACCATTCTGCAGCTTGATCTTTGAGTTGGAAGGAAGCAAACTTGACAAAGTCATCAGGCCTGACGTTACTGCACTCGAAATGCTTGCACAGATCCACAAGCCAATCGTCAGCATCAGTTGCCTCAACACAATTGCTGAAAGTCTTTGGCCCATTAGCAAGGAACTGGTTGAGTGTAGCAAAGTGATTCTGATTGTTGCCTTGGTTCCCTTGGTTGCCTTGATTATGCTCTTGAAGAATTTGCATGATCAACTATGTGTTTGCATTGGTTGCGGCCATCACAGCTTGCCATGCCTCCGGAGGAGGTGGAGGTGGTGGCGGATCAGGATTCGAAGTCGTGCGCATTGGAGGAGCCATCCTGAAGAGGTTGACATCCATTAGCACATTGATAGACAAATATTGAAGCTGAATCCAACGGAATGAAAATTGCCACATATAGTCTTCACATCCGAACAAAATGAACATATGCATTCCTCTTGAAATGGTCACATATCCATAAATTGAGAAGCCACTAAGAATTTAGGTAGAGAAATAAATCAACAAGGTACGGATCAAGAATGAATAATCGGTAAGAAATCCCAATCTCAAACCAATATCCGTGGAAGAAGAACTAGAGCTACAAGAATTCTCACTTATGAAACTCCCGAACCTTTCCGGTTATGCAATCAGGTGTTGGGGATACAGGGGAAGCATAATATCTCACCCAAATCTAGCAAAACCTACATCCAGCTGGATCCATCCTTCAACACATAACCGAGAAAACTTCGGAAACCATCTACCTCAACCTTCGAAAAGCATCCGTTATACAAGTTATGGCGATACTCCCGAACTCCCGCCCCAGTACTGGGTGGCGTCGAGGTTATCTCACCAACGAACTACATAAAAGAGATTTTCGATGTCGGCGTACTAAACTCGGGTATTCTAGAACTGCAACGATAAAATTATGACGACAACACCTCAGAGCTCAACTCCCCGAGACACTTCCACAAAACCCCTGACAGGAGGCACCAAGACAATGTTCTCATCATAAAACCATCGGAACGATTCCAAGATACCCGCATGATCCTAAATTTTTTTTAGTGAAAATTGAGAAGAGAAGAGTCAAAACTCTACGTCAGGATGCCTTACCAGAGCGATGAGGAGACTGGGAAGTAAAAAGAATTCCTAAACTCTCCGATATATAATTCCTAAATGACTCAAAACATTTTTCTAGACACAACTCGGCCACTAAAAATGATCAAGCAATGGGGCTCCTAAGGTCGGGGAAGGCTCTGATTACCAACTTGTAAAACCCTCGATGCAACTATATCTCCCACGTGTCGAGGCACGACTTAGAGGCATAATCGCATTGAAGGCATATGTCGCAAGTTAGGCAATCTTCACAAACATCCCATGTAATATAATTAATAAAAAGGGGAGATAACATAGTTGGCTTACACTCGCCACGTCAATCAAGTACATAAATAACATTACATCATCCAAACACTCATGGCCCGACTACGGCGCCAAAATAAAAGATAACCCAACATGCGACACGGTCCCGATCACCCCCAACTGGGCACCACTACTGATCATCAGGAAAGGAAACATAATATCGCTGAGAGTCCTCGTCGAACTCCCACTTGAGCTCGAGCACGTCACCTGGAGCGGAATCATCAGGCCCTGCATCTGGTGTAATAGTAATCTGTGAGCCACAGGGACTCAGCAATCTCGCACCCTCGCGATCAAGACTATTTAAGCTTATAGGTAAGGCAAGGTAAATATGTGGAGCTGCAGCAAGCGACTAGCATATATGGTGGCTATCCTGTTTGCAAAAGAGAGCGAGAAGAGGAGGCAAAGCGCGAGCGAGAAACTAGAGGACAACCTGCGCAGACATTACTCCAATACCGTGTCCACTTCCCGGACTCCGCCAAGAAGAGGCCATCACGGTAACACACACTGTTGATTCATTTTAATTAAGTTAAGGTTCAAGTTATCTACAACCAGACATTAACAAATTCCCATCTGCCCATAACCGTGGGCACGGCTTTCGAAAGTTCAAATCCCTGCAGGGGAGTCCCAACTTAGCCCATGACAAGCTCTCACGGTCAACGAAGTAATAGACCTCCTCCCGAGATGTTCCGATCAGACTCGGTACCTCGGTTCTTCAAGACACTTCGACAGGTTAAAACAAGACCAGCAACACCGCCCGAATGTGCTGACAAATCCCGATAGGAGCTGCACATATCTCGTTCTCAGGGCACACTCAGATGAGCCAGACGTCGGGTAGGCCAGCCCAGAGTTGCCCCTGGTAGCCCCGGACATCGCTCGGTTGGACCAACACTCAGAGGAGCACTGGCCCGGGGGGCTAAAATAAGATGACCCTCGGGCTCCGGAAACCCAAGGGAAAAGAGGATAGGTGGCAAATGGTAAAAGCAAGGTTGGGCATTGCTGGAAAAGCTTTAATCAAGGCGAACTATCAAGGGGTTCCCATTATAACCCAACCGCGTAAGGAACGCAAAATCCGGGAACATAACACCGATATGACGGAAACTAGGGCGGCAAGAGTGGAACAAAACACTAGGCGAGAGGCCGAGCCTTCCACCCTTTACCAAGTATATAGATGCATAAAGATAACATGGCAATATAATGATATCCCAGCAAGTAAATAAATGTTCCAACAAGGAACGGCCTCCAATCTTCACCTGCAACTAGCAACGCTATAAGAGGGGCTGAGCAAAGCGGTAACATAGCCAATCAACGGTTTGCTAGGACATGGTGGGTTAGAGGTTTGACATGGCAATTTGGGAGGCTTGAAAGCAAGTGGTAGGCATCGTAGCATTGGCATAGCAAAAGAGCGAGCAATCTAGCATAGCAAAGATAGTAGTGATTTCGAGGGTATGATCATCTTGCCTGCAAAGTTGTCAGAGTTGACTGGATCCTCGAAAGCAAACTCAACGGGCTCCTCGTTAGCGAACTCGTCTCCCGGCTCTACCCAAACAAGACAAACAAGCAACAAGGACACAATCAACCACGTGCAAGGATCAAACAATATGATGCAAGGATGGTATGCTATGCGGGATGCGTATGCAAGATTTGACAAGGGATGCATGAACCTGGCCTCAACTTCGAAATCCAAGTGAGCCACTGGAAAGATGAGATGAAATCGCTTAAAAACAATATAAAGAACGCCGGAATCGGAGTTACAGTTTGGAAATGGCAAGCGATTCAAATATGACACCGGTCTGCGATTTACAGCAAGTAGCCATCTAAATGCAATGAGATGAACAAGCTACAGCACCCAAACATGGCAACAAAATACATGTCAGGGATGCATTCATGATGCTTAACAAAAGTCTAGCACAGAGCTACGGCCAATTCATCCATTAACAGGTTCAAACAAGCATGGAAAAAATGCATATGGTAAACAGATCTCAGACTTAGTGAAATTAACACTTGTTTGGAATTTCAGATCAGATAGCACTCTTCGGATCAGCAAAACTACATGCTACAGGACCTAAACATGGCAAAGTAAAGCATGGCATGGAGCTACTCAAAGAGCTTAACAAAAGTCCCTTAGTGACCTTGAGCCAAAAGGGATCAGAAAATAGAATTGCAAGCATGTGGACATGGCAAAAACATAATCAGATCACAAACTTAGTGAAAACTGGAGCATGCTGAAAAACAGATATCAAGTAGGCATGTTTATGAGCTCGATGCACTCACTACGGAGCAAGTCATGATAATCTAAGCATACACCCATCAAGATACACAAAATGCAAGCTAGACATGGCAAGAACAATAACATAGCATGCACGGATCAACTACAACATCATCGGCAAAATCGCTAAAAAGTAGACAATCTGCCCAGATTCACGAAGTAGCAAAAGTAGAGCTCGATTGACTCAAGCTAGGGTGCTCCATAATTTCAAACAAAGACATGGATGGATAGAGCACTGCAAGATTAACAAAACATCCTTACTGATCATCCTCAAAAGAGGCACGGATCACTAGGAAACAACATGAATATATGGCATCATGAGATAAACAGCTCAAGGACTTAGTGGAAATGCTAAGTCCCTGAAATCAGCATTACCAAGAGCCTCACTTTGCAAGCTCGTGCTAGTCACCACACACATCACAAAAATACATGGGTTGCACCTCTAAAAGATGGCAAAACCCTTAACAAAACATATGTAGAGCTCATGGGCATATCATGCACACATTAATCATGGCAAAAATGACAAATCTCTAAATGGAGCAGCAGATCTGACAATTATCTCAAGTAGCCTCCTTCTAACAGCATTTTGGGCATCAAGGTGAACTCGAAAGAAAATTATGCAATGGAATGAAATGATGTGCTCTCTGAGACGAACATTTTGATATGTTATATGCCCAAAACGGAGCTACGGATGCGGAGATATAGCATGATGAACAGGAGCACATGAACTAGGGTTTCGGGCAAAAAGTCAACCGTCCCAATTCCCAGATCTGGATCTGGCACGGATTTCGAAGCAGCCCGCCGGAGTTACTGATCACCGCCGGAGATGAAGCTCGCCGGAGGTGGGAGTTGAGGAAGGAGGGGCCGGATCCGGTGGTGGAGCTCGCCGGGGCGGCGCGGGCCGGCTATGGCCGGGGTCGGCGCGGTCGACGAGACCCGCGGCGGCGATGGCCGC